>NW_015113906.1:0-33713 GCF_001443285.1 Poecilia latipinna | reverse complement strand
TTTTTTTTTGTTTTTTTTTTTTTTAAAAAACCCACAGAAAGTTTTTGTCTGAATTTTTTTTCTTTTTTTTTTTTTTTTTTTTTTTTTTTTTTTGCCCCCGTCAGTCGGGTGGAGTTGAAGAGGTTGTGTGAAATCTTCACCAGGATGTTTGCAGACCCTCACAGTAAGGTATGAATGCATGTATACACACACACATACACATATATCTCACATCACAAATCTCATTATCCATCCACTTTAATTTTGGTTTCCGTTAACTTTGTTTATCCCACCATCCCTCACTGTACCGGATTCTGCCAAATCCCAAGCAGTGTTGCCGTCTTTCAGTGCGCACGCACACACACACACACACACACACACACACAGACACACTGCAGCAGTCCTACTGCACACCTGTTGCAAATGATTTGGACCAGCAAATGGGATAAACAGGAGAAAAAACGTGTGTGGATACACTCCTCCCAACATGAACACTGGCATGCAGAGTGAGACATGCTCTGTTTTCTAACGGCATGCCCTGCCTGGTTTTTTTTTTTTTTTTTTGCGTGTGACCTGAAACTCTCCGCCGTCCTGTGGGATTGCTCTGTCACCGTTCAGCAGTCAACCAGCTGGCTGCGCTCTTTGCATTCACTTTCACTCACCTTTTTTTGCTCTCGTTTCCCTTCCCAACAACCCTGACTGCATAAAAATGAATTAAAAAAAAAAAAAGAAGAAAAAAAGAAATCACATGGACACACACACACCCCCCAATGTTTGGGCTGCCAGCTCTTCTTCTCTGACTAACCAGCTGTGGTTCGCCCCTTCTAACACTGCCGCCTTTCTTTCGGCGCTGTGACTCCTCCGTTGCCTCACACACCCTGTGTGAGGCGCGCGAGCTTTCCTCCCCTTCTCACTCGTTTGACGTGTGACGATTTGATGAATTTCAGCGAGACTCCGGCAGGGTGTACGGCTCGGCAGAATCCGGTATAAGCTCAGCCTCCTTCAAGGTACCGCATCTCGTCATGGACGCCTCTCCTCCCTTCACCTCTCTGCTCCTACATTTAATTTTTCTACCTGTCATTTCATATGTTTTGTTTCTTTTTGTTTGCTAAAGTGCACACAGCATTTCGTTCGATTTAAAAAAAAAAAAACAAACAAAAATAAAACACTTTGAAGATTTTGAAATCTTTAAAGATGGATCTTAGTTTGAGTAAGAGTTTGGTTAGGATGCTAACAGATGTGTGTTTCTGTCTCCCTTATGCCACCCCCACTCTGGAACTCTCTGTAGAGAGTAAGTTTGGCCAATCGCTGTTACTGTTTTTATCTAACTGAATGGAAATCTGCTTCATTAATCTGATTGGTTGATCAGTAATCGAGGTCGTTAACATCCACTAACCTGCCTGACTATTCGCTGTCCTGCTGAAATCAACTCATAAAGATGGTTACCGCCGGTTACCCCGTAACCTGACTGACTTTTAATTCGTGAAGTAAAAAGCTGATTGTATCTGTTATGTCGTTTCGGGTGATTTTGTTGAATCGGTGATTGGGCGTAAAGATGGTCTGCTGCCACGATGAGTACCTACTAACTCCATAATGGGAACTAATGCTTTTCTTACATCATCCCAGCTCAGAGTAATCCGTGTGCATGCATCTGTGTGTGTGTGTGTGTCTGAGGCTGAACTCCGCAGTGCAGCTGAATCGACCTTAACAATAAGGCGTCAATGGGGGGGGGGTTGTGTGTGTCTAGGTGTTCAGTATGTTCCTGGAGACCCTGGTGGACTTCATCCTGGTCCATAAGGACGACCTCCAGGACTGGTTGTTCATCCTGCTCACGCAGCTGCTGAAGAAGATGGGAGCCGACCTGCTGGGTTCTGTCCAGGCCAAAGTCCAGAAAGCTCTGGACGTCACGCGGTGAGCGCCGAGACATCTCGCCCGCAGCCTGGCATTTTAGGACAAGATCACGCAAAGATTTGGACGCGTTTGCTGTTTTTACAGAAAGACATTTTACCTCCTGCACTTTCAGCACTGAATCATGGATCACAGTCATAATTTCACCACTTTGCAGGTTACTTTAAATTGAAAAGTACGCAAACATATTGTGGAAAAACATCAGAAAAAGACCAAAAATTTTTAGAAATGTTTTATGAATAATTAGGGCTGGGCAATAAATCAGTGCTGTGGCTTAATAAAATGTTTGATTTTCAAAGATTTCATTTTTTGTAATGGATTCCATGAGTTTCCACATTTAAGAGTCTTAGTTTTTCTTTTATTTATTTGGACTTTGAATTCAGATCAACTCTACGATGGAATATTAGGTCCAGAAAAAAGTCCTAATATTATTAGAATAAAGTAATAATTTCATGAGAACTCCAAAATAACACAATTTAAACGAGGAATGTTGAGCATCCTGTGACGTTTTTACTTTTACAAGCAGCATTTAATAGAAGCACTTCATCAGTATCAAATTATTATGAGCAGCAGAAATTTGAAACAATCACGCAAACAATTGCGCACGTTTTAAAGAGCTGATTTTTTTTCTCATTAAAAAAAAAAACTTCCTTTCTCATAATTTTAATGGGTTTCTTCTAGTAAAATTGCACCTTTTTTCTGCTAATATTTTAACTATATTCTTGGAATTGAGCAAATTCTAGCTTCGTGGTCCCGATACTCCGTCATACAACTCACTAGAGGGCTGATTGAAGTAAAAGTCATTTGTTGAAGTTATTTTCTGTCATTTGAAATTTTGAGCAAATGCAAAAATCAGTTAAGTTTAGAAATCAGGTCTGGTATGAAAAACATTAGAGATGCTGTTTTTAAGCCATGTCTCCCAGCTCTATGAATAATCATAACTCTGTCATAAGATTCTTTTTATTTCATATTTCTCTTGGTTTTAATTGCCTGCATGTAGCTCTCGTTTAAGCCAAAACTTCCTGCGATACTATTTGTGGCTGTGATAAAACGGTTGCTTAACTTCTCTGTGGATTAAAGTGCGGCTCTTTGTTTCTCCTCTTCCAGGGAGTCTTTTCCGAACGACCTTCAGTTCACCATCCTCATGAGGTTCACTGTGGACCAGACGCAGACGCCCAGCCTCAAGGTACTGACCGTTTATGACGCCGTGTGTTTGAGTGCTTGAGCGGACGGGAGGCATGCACATGACGCTGCTACAGAACGGCCATGGTCACCGCTTGGATTAACAGAAATCAGTGCCTGCCCATCGCTCTGGCTGTGCGTCCCCAAAACCCCGAATCCTGGACTGTGATTGGACGACGACGCCTTTTGACGCCATCAAGTTTCCATCTCCCTGCTCCAGCCATGTTCTCTCCTTTGTTGCTTTTGCCCCTGTTTCCGCCGCTTCCTGTCTGATCTGCTTCATTTCCTGGACTCCAGGCTTGGGCGTAAAATAATGTAGCCAGTAGAAGAATTTACTTGATGTATTGCAAATCATGTCACTCCAAAGTGATTCCCTTCTGTCTTAAAACGTAGAAAACATGTTGGCATGTAACTGAGGGAGGAATGGTTATTAATTCAGCTGCGAGGAAGTACAAATTATGCAACATATAAAACAGTAAGAAGCTTGTAAATGTTTGGTTTTGTCTGGAAAAGAGGAATTTATTGAAGTTTGAAAGATAATTCAGAATGGAAAGAAAACATTTGTATTTCCAGACAGATGTATCATTCACTAACTTAAATCCATCCGTCCATCCATTCATCCATCCATTAGTTGGTTAATTCATCCATCCATCAGTAGATTTAGAAAGTCTATTTTTCTGTGATTCGAGCATTTTGGGGTTTTCGAAGCAGTAAAGCTAAGTTTTAAAGCAGCCCAAGCCTCTTCCTCCACCTCCATCTCCTCTTGCTCCTCTTCTTTCTCCTCTTCTTTCTCCTCCTCCTCCTGCTCCCGCCATGCTCCTCTCCACCTCCCCCCTCCCCTTTGCCCTCCCCTGTCCTCGTCCCCCTGTCTCCCCGTTGATTGACGCGGTGCTTCTCCTCTCTCTCTCTGAAGCCTGTTCGGAGCTCGTGTTGCGGGCGAGGCAGGGGAGGGTCCGGGGTAAAATTGTTTCCCCCCAGAGCGCGGCGCCACGCTTGCTCTCTAGACGAGCAGGCCGCAGCCTGGAGCCAGTCCTCCCAGGTCAGTGCGCTCCGGGGGGAGCAATTGTATGGCGCGCACTATGCTGCTAAGTGATTTGGAGGCAGTTCTCCCCTTGAGATGCAGATGTAGAGAGGCGTGAGATGAGGGCAGGAATCACTTGTGGAGTCTGCGGTGAATGTTGGCATTTGTTATTTCCTTTATTTTGCCATTTGTCGCAAAGCATGAACATTGACGCCGTTTAGTTTGACGACGATCTCACCGATCCATCAAGACGTTTGATTTTTCCAGGCCTGTAAAGGATCCACTCTGGTTTTACACCCTCACTGTGAACGTTGGTGCTCGTCCTCATGCGCGTTTGTATCGTTTCTGCCGTGTGTATTCAGGTCAGCCTCAGCCGTCCCACGTTGGTGATCTGTGTAAACGTGTGTTTATGGTGCAGGTGAAGGTGGCCATCCTGAAGTACATCGAGACGCTGACGCTGCAGATGGAGGCCCCCGACTTTGTGAACTCCAGCGAGACTCGACTCGCGGTTTCTCGCATCATCACCTGGACAATTGAACCCAAGAGCTCCGATGTCAGAAAGGTACCGGCTCTCACCCCCACCGTGACTCTAAGCTTGACTGCTGCAGTGTCAATGAGCAGACCGAGAACCCGATTAGTTCTGGAAGTACAGCTTTTTGTTTTTGTTTGCCAGAGAAGTTTTAGTTTTTTGCTGGCTTGCAGGTGTGAGTTGTAGCAACAGATTCTTCACACAAAATCCCAACAAGATGCACTAAAGTTTGTGATTGTAACTTGAGGTTATGAATATTTCCTTGGCAGGATCTTCTGCCCGCTCCAATATTTTTTTTTTTTACCTTTTTATTTTTCTAGGAAAATCCCATTGAGATTAAAAACCTCCTTTTCATCAGAGTCCTGACCGAAAAGCATCATATATTACACAACAGTTACTATAGTTTACACAATTAAAGTGCCATGAAAATAATTAAAAACAGTCACAGTTTAACGAAGTTATCTCTGTAGCTTTCGGTCTGGTTTTAAAAAGTGTGCAGTGAAATTAGTGCAGTTAAAATGTCAGACGTAGCAGAGTTTAAAAAAAAAAAAAAGCAACTTTTTCACAATTCTGTGCGGGGAAAAGAAACGGAACAAAAAAAATTATCATTTGAACGCAAAGAATAAAAGTCAACTCTTCTCTGCGTGATCAGATCACAGATGTAGGATGACAAAGCACATATTAAATTAAATGTTTCCGTGAATCATTTTGCGTCTCCGCAGGCGGCCCAGGCGGTTCTGATTGCCCTGTTCCAACTCAACACTCCGGAGTTCACCATGCTGCTGGCAGCTCTTCCCAAAACCTTCCAGGACGGAGCCACCAAGCTGCTCCAGAACCATCTGAAGAACACGGGCAACACGGCCCAGGTGGGTACACTGGAACACAAAGTGCCAAGGCTGCACGAGTTAAAGAGGGAGATGTTTAAACATACTTTGTAAATCATTACAAAATCACGTAACAGCCGCCGACAACTTTGTGTGCTTTTTGTCACGTTTTCAGGCACCAATGGGAAGCCCTATGACGCGCCACACCCCGCGAATGCCAGCCAACTGGTCCAGTCCCGTCACCTCACCTACCAACATCTCACAAAACACCCCGTCACCAAGGTAACGCGTCCTCTGTGACGCAGCGGGGCTCTTTTTTTTTTTTTTTTTTTTTTTTTTTTTTTAATGAAAGGATCAGAAAAGTCGTAGAGCTTTTAATGAGGATTTGCTTCACACCAGTTTGCTCAAAACTAGATTTCTTTTGAAGGTTGGTCGGATAACGGCATGATAAATATGATTTAATTTAACGGCCAAACATTGCGGCTTTATGTACATATTTTATGACATATCTTTTTTTCAGCTTAATGTTTAATGGAAAAAAAAACAACAAAAAAAACTCGCAATTGTAATTTAAAAAAAAAAACAACAGCTTTTTACAGTTTGAATTGTTTGCATTGAAAGGATGTTCGGCTAAACATTCATCTCAAGCACGAAATGAAGTTAAACTAACAAAACTGGAGCTCCACTCGTGCAAAATTTGAAATGCCTCTGTTTATTCGTACCATGTGAGTTTTTTAAAAAAGGGGAGGAAAAAAAAAAAGAACCAAACAAATTTGTGATTTGCAGTGCATTTGACTACGACCCGGAGAACCTGAACTCCGAGGACATCTACAGCTCCCTGAAAGGCGTCACCGAGGCGATCCAGAACTTCAGCGTCCGCAGCCAGGAGGACATGAACGAACCGGTCCAACGGCGGGAAGGAGACGACGTGAGTTTGACATGCAGGCTCTGATGACTGGCGCATGCTTGCAGCCTCTAAGCGTCGCCTAACGGACATGTGTTAAGACATTTCTGCTGTAGATACACGTACAGCTCTGGAAAAAATAAGAGTCCACTGCAGTGGAGAACATTGAAAACCTCCTGGTTTTTCCACCAAATACTGGTTTCTGAACTCTTCCTGAGTTAATTTTTGCTTCGAAATCAATCTGATGGGGCGCCGGAGAGGACCGTTTACATGTCCAAGTAATATATTACCTGAAAACATGTCTCAAAACAACAATATCACAAAAATTACACGGCCAATTTGTCACCCAGCACCATTTATCGTGACGGGTCTAACCGCTGGTTTGTGTGGCATAAACATCTTCAGTGCCAGTCGGGCTAAAATAACCCGGGCTTACCGGGTTAGCATATTGAAGTAGATCATAACTCTGGTGTTCTTTGAAGGCCTGACAGGCAGCCAGCTATGAAAACGGTCTTTTCCTAGATTTATCACACACTCATGTACTGTGTGTGTGTGTGAGAGACTCTGACATGTGATCCCTCTCTCTTCGTGGGAACCGAGAGACGTACAGTCACTGTTTATGGAAAGGGTGACTGTGAAGGTAATCCTCTCCAAACAGTCTTAGCGTGTCAGTTATGGTCTGCCGGCTTTGCCGCCTAAATTCAATAATAATTTGCTATTTTCAGCCGCTCCTCCAGTCAGGGTGCATGCTGAGGGTAAATTTGCGACTCCCGCAGCCCTTCCCCAGGAACACGGGCCCCCTTTTAAGGACACGGTGTTCTCCGGTACAGAGGCGTGACCTCCTGACATTTTCTCCATGACATGCGTCTGAAATCTAACCAGCCCACATTTCATCAGCGCACCTGACTCATCAAACCGGCCCATACATAGAAACCTTTTAATGTTTGTTTGTGTGTGCAAACATACACGCACACAAACGGGGCCAACCCTGCGCTCTTGCTCTTGCTCTGCTTCTCACCTGATGGATCACATGTCGAACTTCGCAAAGTCTCCGAAAATCAATGTGGACGAGAAAAAAAAAATTCCTGGTATTTTCAGGCTAAAGACATAAAAAGACCTGCGCCTTACGCTGCAGCTTTTAAACGTGAACTTGGCTCTGGTGCGAAAACTGTATGCATCAGTGGTTGTAAAAGGTTTTCTACTGTATTTTATCAGATTTGTGACTAGATGGAGACATGCAACGCTGTGGCAACACTCGGAAAGTGATTCATTTCACCGTTTCTGTTCACTGCTGTAAACTGACTCCAGATTTCTTTGAGTCAATAAATAAGGGCGCAGCTGCAACGCCAAGAGTCGATTAACAAACTGATGGCGTACAGAGGTTTTTAAAAAAAAAAAAAAAAAAATTCTGCGTTCAAAACAACAATCAATGTTTTTAATGAGAAGTAAAGTTCTCTCGTTTTTTTTGTTGTTGTTTTTGGCTATGCGGAGCATTTTGTGACACGGTTTGATGCTCTTGAGCCATTTCCATTATTATATACCACACTGCTAAATTATCTTAACATTTTAAGATTACAGTTTGATTGTTATAACAATAACAACTTTTTTTTTTGTTTTTTGTTTTACTTATTTTGAAGCAAATTTGAAAGAAGATGACCAGAGATAAAACCCTACCTTACCCGGTCCTGAAGGGAATGAGTGACTAACCTAATTCCTGCTGGTGCCAAATGTCGTTGAGCTTAAAAACTCTCTACTTCAGGTCAACCTTAAGTCCAAGCTGCCACCTCCACTTTATTAAATTTTACACAAATTATGTCAAACATTTGCTTTTACTTCTGGTTTGTGAAGCCAAGGCTTTCCTGTTTGTGCTGCTGTCATTTTTAAGAAAGTAATAAAAGTTGACAATAAGGTCATCCAAAGGTCAGCCTGGCCCTCCGCATTTAAGTCCAACAAAAGTTGTGTGTAGTTGCGCTACAGCCCAGCTGACATTTGTATCTCTGTATCGTGTCATTTGATATTGGTAATCGATTCTTTTTTTTTTTATTTTATTTTTTTATCTGAAATACTTCCAAACTGTGGGCAGGACCATTCCTGTTTCCTCTCAAGCTGTTGTACTCATTTTTGTTCCATGTCGTTGTTTTTTTAATGATTTTTAAACAGTTGTGGGGGAAACCTTAAACTGCTGCTGTCCAAGTTACTCAAAGGGTTGTTGCTAGGTAACCATAAGTTACTCAACAGGTTGTTGCTTGGCAACCAAAGAACGAGCGAGCGAAAGAGTTGATGCCTCTGACAAACCTTTCTTATCTGGGTGGGAAAAGTGTAGCAGCTAAAGCATTGGCTTTGCCTACATCTCCCAGAATGCTGTGCGGTTCTGGATCAGAGTTTAGTCAAATCATTGAATATATTATCTTTTGGTATTGAGCGATATTTATTGTTGTTGATTTATTGCTCAACCCTCGCTAGAGCTTTGAGTCAGGTTGTGACACTATGTACAAAAACACAAGATGCCTTTATTCCTCCATCTTTGTGTTTTTTTTTTTTTTTGTTTGTTTGACCAGGGGGGAAACGTGTCAGACTTGATGGACGGCGGTCGGATGGCTCTCGACAACAAGACCTCCCTCCTCAACACGCCCCTCCTCACCTCCAGCCCCCGAGTCGGCCACGATCACTTCTACGACTCGCCCCTGAAACAGAGCCGGAAGGACATCAGCCTGGAGGACTCGGGCCAACTCACCGACGGTACGGGAGCCACAAAGCGAGCGCGCACGCTGCGTTGGTCCAAACGACTTCAACTCTGCTTGCTTCCGTTGAAACAGACAGCGGGCTCGATCAGTCGGAGCGAGTGGCCGAGCTCCTCAAGGAGCTGTCCAATCACAACGAGCGCGTAGAGGAAAGGAAGGCGGCGCTGTACGAGCTGCTCAAGCTGATCCGCGAAAACACCCTGCAGGTGTGGGACGAGCACTTCAAGACCATCCTGCTGCTTCTGCTGGAGACGATGGGCGACAGAGAGGTACACACACATGCACACGCACAGAACCTGCGTCGACTCGGTGAAAAAGATCAGAGCTGAATTTCCTCTCTCCTTGAATCTCTTCAGCATGTGATCCGAACGCTGGCTCTGAGGGTGCTGAGGGAGATTCTTGGTAAGCAGCCTTGGAGGTTCAAGAACTATGCAGAGCTCACCATCATGAAGGCCTTGGAGGCTCACAAAGATCCACACAAAGAGGTACCGTCATCCACACCAGGGCTACCCGCAACTGACGATTGTCTTATTAATCGGATAAAAAATTATTATTTTTTTGTTACATCCTGCATGTTTTTCTGTTAACTATTTTAACCCTTTTATACAATATTGGGAATACCTTCAAATATACAACTAAATGAATGATCCAACTCCGTTTTTTTTTTTGTTTTTTTTTTAATTAAAGAAAATCTTTGTATTTCGTAAAATGCAAATAACATTCCTTTTGGCGAATTCTTGATTATTTGTAGCAAAGGATGCATCTGGAGCTATAAAAATACTTCTAAAATCAGCCTGTGAAAAGCTCACCTCTTTCTGATTGACTTCACGTTAATACAACAGCGTTTAATGTTTGGAATAATTGATTAATGACTGGATAGTGAAAAGTGGGTTCATGTTTTTTTTAACTGGTTGAAGCTACAGCTATGCAGCTTCACAAAAATTTCTGTATCTTAAATGTCTCTTGTTTACGAGTGTGTTGTTCTTTCAGCAAATACCCTGGTTTTGAGTCTGTAAACTCCAGCTGACGATTAATCAATTACTAAATTAGTTGACGATTCATCCAATTAATCGTTTCAGCCTTAATCGACCCACAAATTAGCTTCTTCCAAGTAGATAATAATAATGATATTCACAGAACATCACAAGTTAAAGCACCCTGCACTTTCTTTCTTTCTTCCTGAAGGTGGTCCGTGCCGCAGAGGAGACGGCTGCCATGTTGGCGTTGTCCATCAGTCCAGACCAGTGCATCAAGGTGTTGTGTCCAATTATTCAGTCAGCTGATTACCCCATCAACCTGGCTGCTATCAAGATGCAGACGAAGGTGGTGGAGAGAGTTCCCCGAGAGGGCCTGGCCAGCATGCTGCCCGAGATCGTCCCAGGACTCATACAGGTGACTCGCCTCTGGGACGTCAACCGGGTAATCTGGGACGATTTGTTTATTTCGACGGTCACAGGGTAAGCCGTGCGTTTTGTCCAACAGGGTTACGACAACTCTGAAAGCAGTGTGAGGAAAGCCTGTGTGTTTTGCCTGGTGGCCGTCCATGCGGTGATCGGAGACGACCTCAAACCGCACCTCAGCCAACTCTCCAGTAGCAAGGTGAGCGGGTCGCCGGCATTTTAAAATCCGGTTCATGAAAAACCTTGTTTTTTGGGGGGTTTTTATGAACATAAACCGGATGTTGGAAGCTTGTGGCGTTTTCTGAAACCTGAATGACAAATTTATATCAACATAAAGTAGAGATCCTCCATGCGTTTCCTGTGTCCTCTTTGCCGCTTATAACTGCAATTGCACGTCATAATTTAGCTTTGTAGAAGATTTCTGAAAACCATTTCCATTGCATTTAACCATAAAACAGTACTTTAAGTTGATCTATGACTTAAAATCCCAATAAAATGTTAGTTTGTGTTCATATTCTACAAAATATGAAAAAGTTTAAGGAGGACGAACGTTCCTTCAAGACACTATTAATTGGATCATGACTGGAATGCTGTTCATCAGGCAAACTCTGAAAGAATATGGATCTGAGGTACCTGGATAGTTTTATTAAACAGAGAAATAATTACTGGTCAGTTTTTACAGGGAGGGTTTGGAATTATGTAAACATTTTTTTTTAGATCATATGATGTTAAAATGTTATTTCCTAATTGAAAATATTCCTGGAATACAACTTTGATTCTTTTATGCATGTTTGAGAAATCCTTGACTGTCAGGTGGCGACCGTTTAGGGTGGCCTAAACGCTTGATCTCACAAAGCACCACCTATTTCCACAAAGGGCTCCTCAGCTCCTCTAGACTAGCGGCAGCAGCAATTGGCAAACAACTGGTATCTGCTGAGCTTATCACACAAACTGCTGCTCAGTCCCAGCGCTCCTAAGAACGGTTGTTTACGACGTAATGGGGGAGCCATGTTGTGATGACGTGTAGGAAAGAACAGGAGCTTCTTAAAGAGACAGAGGCGCTAAATTGTAAAGTCAAATTTCTTTTTTTAATTTTTTTTATTATATATATATATATATATATATATATCATTTTTATAGTAACTGAAGGTAACATAGTTACTTGATTGTGCTATAAAATGGCACCATGTGCCTGGAAAAACGCGTAATGCCGCCTCTTTAATGCAGAACTTGACAACTTTCTCAGATGGAGCCTGTTTATGTGAGGCTGTCAGAAACCGGTCCAACTCTCTGGCTCATTAGTAGCAGCTGTTTCTTCCCGTCATAAAGCTCATGAAGACGTCACACTTAAACAACGTTGAAGTGACAAGATTTTACTTCAGTTTAGCTCATTATTTAAACAGATGTAAGAAGTAGAAACGATGGTTTTCACCATTGTGTTTTTTTTGTTTTGTTTTTTGTTTTTCTGTTTGCAGCTGAAGCTGTTGAATCTCTACATCAAGCGTGCCCAGTCTGGCTCCACTGGCAGCGAACCTTCAGGCGAGGGTCTATAGAAGTCGCTCAGTCCCAGAGTGTGACTGCAGAACCGCAACTGTCCACAGCAAACAAACAAAAAACATCTGCTCCTCAGATCACACCCACACAGACGGAGACCGACGGGGGCAGACTGCTTACATCCACAACAAGACATGGTGTATACACAAAAAAATAAGTACACAGAGTGCTCATGTTTCCAGCTTCACTGCAAGAGAGAGAGAGAGTGAAGGGGAGACAGAGAGAGAGCATGTCGTGGTTCTCACTGAGCGTCGCCCACCCCGGCCTCAGACTGGACTGAACCCTTAAACCTGGAATAAATAAAAACAGCAGCCGACTTCCGCTCTCATGTTCCACCCAGGTTTCTCACTCACTCACTCCCTTACTCACCCACCCACTCACCCCAGGATGAAGATGTCGCGTGTCCGTCCGTCAGTCCTGTCCAACAACGTCCGCTCTCAGAAACAGCTAAACTTCAGTAGGGAGTGATGCATCTGCATGGTTTCATTTTTCCGGGGCTTTAATATTCATAAAACATTGCGATGAACAAACTGTGCTCTTTCCTGTTTCCTTCTTGGACAGTCAGTAACCGGGTCCAGGTTGCCTGGAATGTAAAACGTACACGGTGTCATAGTTTGGATTATTTTAAGAAATGAGGTTTTACTGCAGTGTTTTTTTTTTTTTTTTGTTGTTTTGTTTTTAATATGTTATATTTTCTCACACACCAAGGGGGGGTTTTTTCCAGAAAGGTGCTGACAAACCTCAGAGGTACGACCCACCCCCCCACAGCGCACTAACACACACCACAGTACCGATAAAATCCAGACCACGGGGCAGGTGGGGGTGGGGGGGAAATGTTTGGCTATGCATGAAACTAAAGATAAAGAAATAACATTTTATTGCGGTCAGGTTTGCAGTCGAGAATAAAACTGGCTGCGGTTTTAAATTAATGTGAACGACGTCCGGCCCCTTTCACATGAACCCCAGATGGTTTTCCATTTCTCCAGGCTCACGTTCGATCGGCCCGCTTCTGAGGAAGATGCTGCTTTACACATGAAGTATGACCGGACATGGCTGTTTATCATATAGCGGACATGTATCTATATATGATATTAAGATTGATTATTCAATAACAGTGTCGGGTAGGAGGAGTTTCCCCCCAGGGGGGGTGCAGGCACGCACCTTCACCCATCCACGTTTTATTTCCTTTTCTCTGTTGCGCGTGCCGTAGTCTTACTGACTCACTGTTTTGTTTTGTTTTTCTCATCCGAGAAGAAATTTGTAGAAATGTATTATTTACAGATCTGGAAAGAAAACGTCCTGTCTTCTTCACTTTTCTCTTTCCTCTCCATTGTCTTTCTTTCCTCTGTCTTATAACATTCTAGTTTTCTTTGTGCATTTACAAAAGCTGTGCTTACAATAAAGTAAAGAACTTGTACAGATCATGATAGATATTCGTGGTTTAACGCCTCATATTTTGTTCGTGTTTTTACACCCCCATTTCCCAGCTTGGTTCAATAATTTCAAGATTTTTTTTTAATGGGTCACTAGTTGAAGTAGAGGGAAAAAAAATATTTAAACTGAGTCTTAATTTACTAAATTTACTTTTATTCCAGCAAACATTACAGTACTCTACATTCTCTTAAAAATACATTTATACATGCAAACAACAAGTTTAACCTTTGGATTGTTTGACATTTAAAGCCACTTTTCAAACCAAGTTATGAGGGAAAAATTACAATTTCATTGCCTGTTTTGTAAAATGCAAGATGTACTTAATTTTAAACTGTTTTTTAAAATACAGATATTATTTTTTTTTCTCTAAATTATTCCCAACAACCAAAGTCTGCAACAGAGATATCCTCTTAATAAAAAAAAAATCATAACAGGGTGGGAAAGCCTTATAAAAAAAAAAAAAAAATATCAAATTAAAGTTAAATCATATTTTCCCGCTTTTAACACACAATGATGAGCTGGATGTTGGACTGTTACACATTTAATGGCCAATTAGCTATTAGTTTGCAAAAATATGAAATGAAAAGAAAAAAAAGGACGACAAAAAAGTTGCTTTTTGAGTGGAATTAATTTATCATGTGACTGCTCAAATGTATATTATTAAATTAAATCACTTTGATTGTGAACAGAATAACCCGCGAGGTTTAAGTGATTATATTTAATAGCGAACAATAACCTGGCTTTAATTTGCTCCTGTGTAGAAAACATAGGAAGCAGCAGATCCTGCTGAAAGCTGTGCAAGGCAGAAAGAAATGTGGACAACATGCAGCCATTAAATATAAAGTAGCCTTGTTCAGGTGTCATGTAAAAGACAACATTTAATCCTCCTGCAATATGGCTATTTGAGTTGCTGGTGCTGAATTTCAGGTATGCATCTGTTAGTTCTCTGGGCTGTATATTTAGGAGCCGCTGAAGAGAAAACCAGACTCGGGTCTGACCCGTAAATCTGCTGGACTCCCAGGGAGCTGCTGCCTAACGGCCAAGTCAGTGAACGCATCCCTCAGAACAATCATTAGGACTTTCCAAAGTATTCCCACCCATTACGGCTTTCACATTTTGTCGGTACGAGCGATTTTCTACATTTTTCTGCAACTCCTCCTGTGTTGCTTTGTTTTAATGATGCCGTTGGTGAACTAATGTTCTTCAAATCTTTCCTCAGAAGGCAATAACACTCCTTTCACTCCACAATTGTGCACAGCTTTGAGTTGGTGCATCATAAAATACATTTAAGCTTGCGGTTGCATAAGAAGTGAAAAAGTTTGCAAAGTAAAACATTTCGAAGACACTGACTGCATCAGCTGGTATATCATTTAACTACAAATTAAGACAGTATTTCCATCTTTATGTACTCGTTGATTTTTTTTAATGTAACGTTTTACCAATCTAAAATATCTGATGCATTCTTTTTGCACCAAGAAATGCTGTCCACATATTCCAGCTTCTTTTTTATGAATCAAACTCAGCAACCTCTTATTCTTTCTTACTAAAGACGTGCTGCATCAGCAAACAAAAGCTTTATTATTGCATTTTTGAACATTTACTTCATAAAGTCTATTTATTTGATTGTTAAAGAAACATTGCTTTATTCCCAATTTTAGGTTTTAGTACAAAAAAGCATTAGATTTCTACAAATGAAGAAATACATTTTCTTCATTGCCTCGTTTATATAGCGTGTTTTACTTCCGTTTTTCTATTTTGTACATAATTTTAGATAAGAAATACTTAAAATAAGTTGAGATGTTTAAGTATTTAAAAAGCATTTTGTAAAACCACTTTAAGACCTTTGAGTTTCATTTTTTTTATGTTTCCCTGTACTATTTTCCATTATGTAACTATTTAAATGTCACTATAATAGTTCTGGCACCTTACATAGATCCTAACACCTGATTGGTAAATCAGCACAGCAGTTTATTTTCAGACCAATCACCTTATTTATAACTGAGTTAGTTAGCACTCTTACTTATATTATCTAATAAATAATTTCCGATGCTTTTAACATCTGATTTTACACCTTCAATTA
Organism: Poecilia latipinna; assembly: GCF_001443285.1. Taxonomy (NCBI): domain Eukaryota; kingdom Metazoa; phylum Chordata; class Actinopteri; order Cyprinodontiformes; family Poeciliidae; genus Poecilia; species Poecilia latipinna. The sequence continues at coordinate 18,157 of NW_015113906.1, read as the reverse complement.
GTGATGAATGTATACAAATTAAAATATTGATTCATTTATGTTCAATTATCACTTCTTTATTGAATTGAAAGATTTTGGGTCTCGATATAAATCATTAAGCGGGATTTCCAAAGAAGAGACGCTAATTACGGGGTGTGGCGGGTCGAGCCCCTCGGTCCAAAATAGCGCCTGTATCCTGCTTGGAGGGGGGGGAACCTTTACACTCTCCAACACTTGCGACACCGTCAGGCTCCGGCTGATAATCACTAACCAGGCGGAGCGGAGAAAAGCAAACGGAGATAAACTCTAGAAGTCTGTGGCCGAGACGTTGTGTTTTTTCCCCCCCTTCTCCTCTTACTGACATGAAAATGAAGCGCTTCGGTTTCGTTTGGATCCTTGTGGTGCCGGGGGCTGAATCGCGTTGATTTACAGCAGAACTGAATCGCACCGGGGCGACAACAGCTGTTGGGACGTACAAATGTTGTTCTGGCAGTCCTACACCGAAAACTTCCGGGCTCCGGTGCAGAGACACGGCGATGGAGACAGCAGCAGCTGGTACGGAGCTCACCGAGCTGAGTCTGCACTGCTCATATTTTGACAGTTATTACTTTGTAAATATACAGTTTCTCTTGAGAGCTAAACACCGTGGTGCGTGTTAGTCGAGAACGAGCCGACTCAATTGATCGGTTCACTTATGTGAACTATGAGAGTCGGTGTGTATTTTATGCAGTTCCGAACATACCTGTGTATTCTGCTTGAATGCGGCATTAATTCTTGAACAGTTTGGGATTCATTTGATTCGTTTCTTCATTTAAACGATGACAAAAATTATTATTGCATGTTTAAAGGTGACGGAGATAAATCAGAATTCTACTTCTGCATACTTTATGAACTGGTTAGAATCACTGACCCAGTGAATTTCAAGCATGAGCTCTGATGCAAAGACAAAGCAAACACAGACCGATCATTTTTCATGGGGAGAGTGAGTGCAGTGTGTGAGACGGTGGAAATTACACATCAAATGTGAGATACTGTTTTATATATTTGTGTCTGAGAATGACTCATACAAATAATACCAGAACCTGGATTGACTATTTTAAATAGTTCTGTATCAGCAAAACAGCCAACTCTTGTTTACAAAATGAGCCAAATTATTCGGATCTCTTGAAAATATTCGGAATTCCCATTGCTAGTGAAACACAATGACGGAAGCTGGGAAGCCTCTGATTGGCTAATGCTTCTGCAGTGGGCACAGAAGACGGCTTGTGATTGGATGGTTTTCGTTCTGGCATCGTTCCTGAGGCTGGCGGTGGTGACCCAGCAAGAAGCTAGAGTCAGTCTGAACATCGAGGGAGCCATGTTGATACCTGTTTTTGTGTCAAACGGTACATTTTCGATGGTTAAAGGACTACGTCTGAAAGACGGGAAGCCCGAGCGGTGATTTCCCAACCGCTATGAGAAGAGAGGACCTGGCTGGAATGGTACAGAGTGTGCCTGAAGAGCACTGGGTTTAGGTCACTGAGCAGCTGATTCAAAGCAAATGAAGTTGATGCTAGTTAGCTTGATAGCCAGGTAGCAACAGCTGTGCGGACGCTGCGTGGGATGCGGCTTTTGGACTCTTGCTATACAGTTTCTCAGCTTGTTGCATTCTGCTGAACGGACGCTCGCCAGGCTGTTGGGAAACACTCAACGAAGCGTCGACGAGGCTGTTGGGTTAGCTCTGGCTTTATAAAAGATGGCTTTGTAAAGCTAGCTAACGTTAGCATGCTGACAATCAGTCCGCATCTTTCGTCACGACTGTTTGCTAGCTGATGGGGTTCTAACTTATTCTTTCTCTGGGGCAGTTTGCCACTAGTTTGGAGGGAAAACAGCTTCAATAAGCCAAACATAATTATGGTGGTGAATTCAGTCTCCGGGCAAAACTACCTGTTCGCCTTCCCAGCCTGCCGATGAGCAGCTAACGGGCTTAGCAGCAGAACTTTGCTCCGACGGGTGTCTCTCACAAGCTGCAGAGCCCTCTCTCGCTCGCTAGCCGAGCCTTTACCTGAAGCAAGCTGGCGGCCCTCCGGGTAGAAGCCGAGGACAAGGAGCTGGGGTCCATGGCCTGGGTGCTGAAGATGGACGATGCCACCATCGAGTCGGGGCTGGTGCATGACTTCGATGCTAGCCTGTCTGGCATCGGACAGGAGCTCGGGGCTGGAGCTTACAGCATGAGGTTAGAGACGTGCAGGACAAATACACACACACACACACACACACACACACACACACACTGTCTGGATGGTGAAACGTTAAAGATGTCTGGCTGGGCAGGTGGTGGTGTTGTTCCCTGTTGCACTGGGTGTAATGGTTTCTCTTTGTTTTGAGAACTGCAGCACAGCAGTCACTGCGGGGTGCCACGATCGAGGTCAAACATTAGATTACACAAATTCACAAAACCGTAGACGGAAAAAATCCCGTTTCATGTTGTGAAGAGGGGGAGGTAAACACGTCAGATCAGCTGATCCTGTTCCCTCACAAACACAATGGGCTTGTTGCTACAACATATACAGACTTAGTTTCGACTAGGAAGTGCGTGGGGAGACGGTAGTAGCTTTGTTTCTGATGGTATGTGGAATGCAAAGGGTTTTCTCTGGGTCTGAGCCAGCGGCCTCACTCTGTTTAAATGTGTCTGGGCTTACATGTGACAGCATGGAACATGCTGTGCACAACTTTGTGTAAATAAGGGAGGTGCTTATTGTGAACTTTACCTATTTATCGATCTGTGGAGTAATGATTAATATTTGGAGGGAGGAAGAGGTTGTGCCTTCTTTTGTAATGTTTAGCCATTGTGGTTCAGAATAAGAATATCAGTATTTCTTGAGAATAAACAAAAAACTGTTAGACGGACATTAATATTTAGTCCAGAAACTTGATTCAGAAAACATTGGAAGCAAAATGAATAATTTTATATAGTTTGCAGAAAATTAAGCTGCTAAATTTTCACAGTAATTCATGAATATACCAGATGCACGGCTCGTTTATATAAATAATTAACTTTTTTTGATGTGCATACGTTTTGCACACACTTTACAAAATGGCATAGATTTGAAATGAATACCTAACTGATGTGACAAACCAGAATTACAGGATATCGTCGGGTTCGCTGAGTTGATCTTCTCTTAGCCATTGCTACAAAAACTTTTCTTTTCTGATTGTTTTATGTTAAAAATAAAGCAACATTTTGCCAACGATCTCCAGCTGTTCATCAAACTTTTCCATTTCTTCCACTTTTCCGATTGTTTTTAAAACAGCCACTCTGTTACTTCACAGTGCCAGCTATAAAATGTTTTATTAGCATTCTGCTAATGCCATTAGCTTAGCAAACAGTAGCTTTAATAACAGCTGCCTTAATACACTGTAGCATCTCCAGTTGTTGAGTCACTGTCCTGCCACGTTTAGATGCATCTCTGCTCCAGCGGCTGATTTTCCTCTTCAGTAGGCAGCAAGTTCTGCAGAAGCCCTGTAATGATCCATTCATCTGATTTATGTGTGATGGAGCAGAGATTTATCTGAGTTGCAGGATAGTAGCTGTCGAAAGGTGCAGAACTCTGATGCTTTACTTTCTCTGTATTTTCTTTTTTGTTCTTGTTGTTCTCAACCACAAATACTTATAGGCAAATTTAGAGGGGGAGAGAGAGGGGTAATAATTTTTGTATCCTTCTTTCAGCCAGCTCAAGATGGAGGGAAATCGCTACTTGCTTATTACGATCAAATCACAAACTAAAGTCCCTCTGGCTGCAGCATCATCACACAGACTTTGGTCACTTTGTTGAAATCCTGGTTAATTTCTACAGCCTGGTGTTTGTCTTCTTAGTGTCGACCTGAAATGATTAACACGTGGGTGCTGGACTGAATCCTGGCTGCGTAAACATTGTAAATGTGGCAAAGTCAGCATTTCCAGTCAATCTGTGTACAATCCATAAATGTTTCCCATGTTTGTTTGTTTTTTTTTTTTTTTTAATTTTCTAAACTCTCCAGAAGTTGCAAGTGGTATTGCGGTGAAGCACCTGTTCCCTTACTGGGTTTTCACTATGCTGTGTTTTGCTCACTGGGAGCTGTTGATATTTCTGCGTTCAGGGGGCAAGACCTCCAGGGATGAGCGTGTGTTTATCAGACGCCCCTCTCCTCCTCCTCCTCCTGCCTGTTTATCTGTGTGTGACGTAGGTGTGTGTGCCAGTCGCCCATGAGGGCAAGCGAGTTCACCAGTGCTGAATTCATGGCATGCACCTAAGTGAATTAGTGAAAATAGAGAGTGTGCTATCTGTGATACCCGGGATGGGTTTGAAGTCAGCAGCTGGTGGGAACAAAATGTTTCAGTGGAAGACACTCTTCAGGTTTCAGGTGGCCAGAATAGGTCAAAGGACGGCGGTTTGGACGGCTCAGTAGGGTTACAATAGGACAGTCTGCTGTATATTTACACCAAGGAAACCGAGAGAAAGTTTAGGCATTCCTGCTTCGCTCATGACTCTGCGAAATATTCCTATAAATGGAATGCTTTTCAGTGATGGAGTTAATTTTTCAGTATTTTTCCACTCGCACATGCTCGATTCAGCCAACATTAGTGTTTGTCGGGGTTAACTGAGGACAGGTCGACTGTCTGGATTAACACGTGTGAGAAATGACACATGTCAGCATCTTGAGCGGTGTCTGGGTGTTTCTAATCATGCGTCGTGCTGAAGCCTCATGCATCTATAATAAGAGACCAGTTTGATCAATGAAGCGCCTTTATCGCCCCTAAAACAGGCAGATTTGTTTAATAACTTAATCTGGAAGTTTTAAGTGTGACAAATGTATTTGAGATAAGAACCAAGAGAATCCAGTTTTGACAAATGGAGGCAGAAATAATTTACGCTTTTCAAATATTATGGCGCTTATGAGGCAATAAAGTTAAACACTAGAGATGAGATTAAAAATAAAAAATAAACTCTGCATCATTAAGACTTGAGTTAAGCTTTATATTGGATATTATTAAGCTGTGCTTCAGCTCTTCAGATGTCATTTTGTTTTTTGGTCTTTTCTGCGTCCTGCCGCCTCCCTGACTCGTCCGTCTCTGTCTTTCAGCGATGTGCTGGCTCTGCCCATCTTTAAGCAGGAGGACTCCAACCTTCCACCTGAAGGCAAGACCAAAAATCCCCCATTCCAGTATGTGCTGTGCGCCGCCACCTCGCCTGCTGTCAAGCTGCACGACGAGACGCTCACATACCTAAACCAAGGTAACGGGATATTTAATTCACTGAAACTACTTAAACTCCAAGCAGCGTCGCTCAATTTTAAGAAAACATGCAACTGTGATAAACTTTTGAATATCAAGACGGCTACCTTGATAGGAATTACACCCAATTTTCCTTTTGCTTTCTGTTCTTCCATCGTAATGTTTCTTAGACTCTTTTGAGTTTAACAAACTCTAGAAGATTTGTGCATGATGCTCGAAATGTAAAAACCTACCTCACTGTTAGTTGGTGCTACCAGTATGATTGCAGCTCAGAATATTGTGCAACTTTAGCTACACAGACTTTTTAATATCTGTAAATTTTACGCCCATCGCCTGTAGTTTCCACATGCAAAATTCAGCACTTGAATTAATTCCGACAGAGGAGAAAACTGTTTTTGTAAAATGGAGAGTTTTGGATATTTAGCACAAACGGTCGCATATAAAAATTGATGCACTGGATAATAAATTGGGCAGCACTGTAGCCTTGCATCAAGGAGGTGCTAGGATCAACTTCTAGCCTGGGAGTTTTTATGGTTCTCCTCATGCATTAGTGGATTCTCTCCAGGTACTCTGGCTTTCTCCCACAGTTTAAAAACATGACTGTAGGGTTGAATGATTACTCTTAAGTTAGTGATTTTCACTTCTGGTCCTCAGGAGCTCCGTCCTTCATGTTTTAGATGTTTCTCTGCTTTAGCACCAGAAGTCTGTTAAGAGCTACTTGGTTATAAATAAAGTATCTATCCACCCACCCGAATCAGGTGTGTGGAGGGAAGGATACGCCCCAAACATTCAGGATGTCTGACTAGCTTCATCCTAATGTATTGTTACATTTGATAAACAGATCGTAATGGTGACTTGCTGTAATAAATGTCAGCTAAATGTTTAAGCACTGCGCAAACTCTCGTTGTCTGTAGTACATTCGGTGACATTTGTTGTTTTCAAAGGTAGAGAAGTTGTAAGTCTGCATGTTGCAGGTGATTCATTATGACTGACGCATCATGACGCTCGGGTATTAAACGCTTTCAAGTGTTTAAGGGAAATTAAGATGAACTTTATATTTATTGCAAGAAATCCTTTTGCATTCAATATGCATTTTATGAGAACTCTTTTTTTTTTTTTAATTTGTCTTTGGGTTGTTTTGTTAAGAAACAAAAACTTCTAACTTGACCAGAATCAGGAGCTAAATGTATTTATTTTTTGGCCAGTTTATTGTTTTTGTAATATAGACTGATAACACAAACAACATGTGTCACATACAGAAAAAACAAACTGCATGTAGCTTCATAATCACTTCATCAGGGTGTTTTTTATATGATGAATAATGTAAACAGCGGATTTAATGGCAGCCATTATTCCTAGGAATGCAGGAAGCAGTTTTATCTGAAATGTAAAGTGCGGCGTTTGTTTGTAAATTCAACCATGTAAGTTTTTTTTCATGTTGCATTTCCTGTGTTGCATCTTTTCCATCTCACTGTTAAACCTGAGTGGTTTCTTCATTTTATTATTGTCATAATTAAAAGCGTTGCAGCTGATTGGTGGATCAATTGGCTGCAACTGATTGATCCATTATGAAGTGTTTTTATCCCTGCTGGGAACTGCATGGAAGAAATTTACATATTTGGTATAAGATTGTTAAAAAACCAGGATTATTGCAAAACCAGGATGTTATTTTATTTATTTATTTTATCTTTGCATTGGGTACTTCATCCGGTTTCTCTCCTTTCTCCCGTTCAGGCCAGTCTTATGAGATCCGTATGTTGGACAACAGGAAAGCAGGGGAGTTACCAGAGCTCAACAACAAGATGGTGAAGGTGAGGGAACCGCTGCAGCTAGAGGAGAAACATCTGCTTCTTGCATCTTGTGCTCCTCATATCTAACATGCATGTGTGTGTAGAGCACAGTACGGGTAGTGTTTCATGACCGGCGGCTGCAGTACACAGAGCACCAGCAGCTGGAGGGCTGGAAGTGGAATCGTCCTGGGGACCGTCTCCTTGACATCGGTAAAGAAGCCTGCAGAGAAATGTTTACTCTCTACTGTCCCGTGCGTGTGTGATACGCAGCTCAAATATCTCTGTCTGAAACAGATATTCCCATGTCAGTGGGCATTGTTGAGCCCAAGACTCACCCCTCCCAGCTCAACGCTGCAGAGTTTCTGTGGGACATGAACAAAAGAACGTCTGTTTTCGTTCAGGTAAAAAAAAAAAAAAAAAAAAAAAAAAAATTCCCCCAATTTCTCAAACCACACTCGCTCTCCTTTCGCCTGCTGCCACCTGAGTTTCCACATCAAACGGCGTCTCTTGATCACATCGCCTTGGTCGTGTCTGCAGGTGCACTGCATCAGCACGGAGTTCACCCCCAGGAAGCATGGCGGAGAGAAGGGCGTCCCGTTCAGGATCCAGATCGACACGTTCACCCAGGGAGACGGTGGAGAGTACATGGAGCACCTCCACTCCGCTTCCTGTCAGATTAAAGTTTTTAAGGTACGCACTTTGTCTCTTCCTGGTAAAATGACACATTTTTTTTATTTTTTATATATATATCAATGTTTCTCCTTGTCTTCTCCCCGTTCAGCCAAAGGGGGCGGACCGTAAGCAGAAGACTGACAGGGAGAAAATGGAGAAGCGCACCCCTCAGGAGAAGGAGAAGTACCAACCCTCCTATGATACCACTATCCTTTCAGAGGTTAGAATGATTCCCCTTAAAGGCTTATTTTTGCTTTTGCACAAAGGAAATGTCGTTTTACAACACAGTTTAAGGATGGCACCAGAGTTTTTTCCACTGCATTAACTCCAGCAGAGTCGCTGCTAGCAATAATTCGAAGCAATTACGTGTTAATGGGCAGAGTTGCCATTCGTTTTGTTCTGTCCTTTTGAGAGCCTGGATTTTTACTCCAGAGTCACTGAGGATTCATATGGTTGCATCACCGTTTGTCTCTGGTAACAAAGGTGTCGTTAAAACCTCTTTGGTAAAAACTCCAGGGAGGAAACGCAAAGCGAAGCGATGTTATCTTTATACAGAGCTTTCACTTCCACCCTTCCTGATTGATATTTTATTAATAATCCACCCGACTAACAAATTGAAGCACAGTTTGATTCTTAAGCTTATTAATTATCTTGGCTCACATGCTTAATCCAGTTGCATTGGATTAGGAGAACTGGCTTCTTAAAATGGTAGATTAGAACAAACCTTTAAAGTTGCTGTGGTTCGTGACAATAACTCCCATCTTGAGCGTAAAGCTTCAATCCACTAGAGATACTTCAAAGATTAACACTGCAGTTTTTCCTGAGCAGCGGGGTCAGTGGCCTCTTCTTGTATATAATGTTTAGGCTGCTGCTATAGTTGCGAAAACCACTTCCTGCTGCTAAAAGAAAGCAGTGTGTTATTTGCACTTGGAGACAGTTTGCAATGACACAAAACCGTCTTTCTGAAGTAAAGCTGTGGTGCACCGCCTCTGGTTATTCACAACTTTTACTATAGAAACAACAGCCTGAGTTATAAACCTACGCAAACACAAACACACTGGGGGACTAAGGACAACCTCAATAAAAAAAGATTTACCCATAAATCTTAGCAGTTACCTGCTTCAGGTTCAAATAAACAACCTAGTTGCATCGCAGAGCAAGCGGTGAGCTGAGCATCAATTCTGCAGATCGCTGCGATTATTTTCTACAAATTATCTTAATAATGTAGCTTCACAGATGTGATATGAGAAGAAGAAATCACACGATTTAACAGAGTCCAACATCAGTGTAGAAATATTTAATATTTTACACCGATATTTCTAAAACGGCAAACTGCTGAGTTGAGACGGACTCGTGTGATTGGCTCCCAAAGTTTTGCAGTACAGATTCGTCGGACAGAAACACGACGACTTGTTGTTTGTATTTGACGTGTTGTTTTTTACTTTTTTTGTAAGAAATTGATGCGCATGTTTCAGACAAGAACTAAAAATGTAATTACACACCATCAGCAACAAGTTGAGTCTGTAGAGAAGTAAAACCTTCAAAGCACAATTGTAGTATTACCAATCTGGACAAGAATGGAGGTTAAAATGTATCAAAAATATTTGTATTTTCACTCTATTCCCTGTCCCATAAATGATTTCTTTCCTTCCTCATGCCTTTGTCCTGTGTCTTCTTCTTTGCTTTCCTTCTTTCCCTTCTTTTTTTGTCATCTTGTCTTTCTTTTTCCTTCCATTTTCCCCTCTTTGCACCGCCTTCCTTCCTAATATCTTCTTATACCTTGTAAACGTCCTCCTTTCTCTTCAGTCTCCTTTCTCGCTTGTCCTTTGTTTCTCACTTGCTTGTATCCTAGTTTCCTTCCTTTCTTGTCATCCCTTCAGTCCTTCCTCTCTTTGTTTCTTCTTCTTCCTCGCTTCTTTCCTTTCTTGCTTGTCCTTCCTTCCAGAAACGTTTCTTTCCATTTTAAACTGGACGAAAAGAACTGACAACTCTGAAGAAAAGTCTGGAGTTTTTACATGAATTATGTGTAGGAAACCTGACAATATAGATCCAACAAATCCTTTAGGGTTTTTTTGGACTTTTCTTTTGGTACTGAGTGAGAAGTCCCCGATCTGTGTGTGTGTGTTGGTGTGAGTCACAGGCCAGCTAACCTCTGCTGTGTGTCTGAATGCAGACGAGGCTTGAACCCATCATAGAAGATTCGGGTGACCATGAGCTGAAAAAGTCCAGCAAGCGGACACTTCCCGCTGACTGTGGCGACTCCTTGGCCAAGAGAGGCAGTGTAAGCACCCTGCTGTCCTCTCCCGCTCCTTCCTGGTCCTGCCGTCTATTCTCCGTCTCCATTTCAAACCAGTAAACATTCAACTGGTGTGATTGGGATAGTGCAATGCTACATGTTTGTAATTTGGAGGAGTGGCGCAAAGCTAAATTCCCAGTGTATACTTACTTTTCCACACACTTTTCTTAGGCGTATTTAAAGTTTCATTTATTTTATTATCGGTGTGTAATCACTGCAGCATTTATATACGTCTGTGTCTCTGCCCAGTGCTCCCCGTGGCCAGACGCCGCCTACACCAGCACCAGCCAGGCAGCTACCCCCTCCTTCACCTCCACCCCACTTTCCACCTACACAACCTCCTCGGTGCTGGACAGGTACTTCAGTTTATTGTTTAGCGAATTCATTCATTTTCATGGTCACATTGAAAAGTCATTCATGTTGATCTTTAAATTTTTTTTTTTTGTTTGTTTTTTGTTTTCCAGTGACTCATCCTCACCCAATCACCAAGCAGATCCTGGTGGCCATGGCAACTCGGAGGTTAGTATCTAGTTGTTTCTGCTCCTGGCTGATTTGGTCACAATTAGGCCTGAAGCTAACCATTATTTTCGTAATCGATTATTCTATTGATTATTGTGACAATTAATGTGACATTATAGAAATTTTTCATTTAACCATTTAAAACTTTTTATATGATATTAGAAATGCACTAAAAGATGCAAATAAACAAATCAATTCCTTTTTTAAATGAGAAACTTTACATTTTTTGGCTTAGAATACAGTAACAATGGATGCCTTTAGTGAATGTTTGTAGATTTATTTTACAGAATCTGAACCAGGTGAAGGCAAAACTATCCCACTTAAGGAGTTCAGGGTAAAACATATTTATACACAAATGTTCTTAATGTTAAATGCTACATTTTTTGTACAGCTTTGACTTAATATTTGCTCTGAGTTTGTTGGGGGTTTTTAAGTAAATGGCCTTTTTGAGTTGTTATACTCCAGTTAATAATCGATTTCTAATTTAGTTGACAGTTATTTCAGTAATTGATTAATCACAGTTAATTGGATTAATCATTCCAGCCCTAGTCACATTTAATCAGACATCTTTAATCATCAGTGTTCATATATCTGTACACAAACACATTAAATTGTCAGGTGAAAAGAAAATATCTGCACATTTATGGCTGTTTCTGTAAAAACACAGATGCATTCAGATTCAAATTATGTCACCGCTTTGACATTAATCGAGTTCAGATTGAACAAGGTTTCATTTTTGTGGAGACGTTTAATAAAATGTTGATGCACTTAATTTGAGTCTTGAAAAACGATTTAAACTCCTCGAACTTTTTCACCTGTTTTCATGTTGCGATTAATTTTTGTGACGATGCAACACAAATCAGGGCTGGACAATAAATCAATAACGATACATGTCGCAATAGACATGTAGATGCATCGATTGTGCAGCAGCAGTTTGAGGTTTCGCCATTGTGCCTCATAAATGCTTAAAAACATAAAAACTACAGCTAGGCGTGAAAACTGGATGAAACGGGAAGCGTCATACTACCAGTTTGATAGTATTTCAGATATTTAAAACAAAAACTAATCAACAATTATTGGCATTTTCTGATAAGAAAGGCTTACGTTATGATATGTGCTTGTTCAGCCCAAACACAAAGTATGGTATAATCATAAAGTGAGACGAATATAAAGCTATTTTTTTATTATTCCCAAATAAAAAACCTGAAAAGTGTGGCATGCATGTGTATCCAGCCTAATAGGTCACACCTTTGTGGAGCCAGCTTTTGCTTCAATTGCATCATCTCATGTTTGGTCTCATCTCAACTCGCTGTGAGCTACATGGAAGTGGTCCGATTATTATCGCTTCATTTAGTCAAATACTGATTAGTACATCTGGCATTATGGTTGCTAACAGAAAGTTGAACTCGGTGTTGTTGCGACTGAAGTCTTTCTGTCTCGTCTGTGCAGCAGCTGAGCCCCACTGCCTCCATACAGGACGCTCAGAAGTGGCTGTTGAAGAACCGCTTCAGCTCCTACACTAGACTCTTCTCTCATTTCTCAGGTGTGTACACGTTTTTTGTTGTTTTTTTTAAGGTTTTATTGGCTCTAGTGGCCTTTATTTGATGGTGAATTGACAGGAAAGTGGGTAACGAACTAAAAAGAGACGGTGTTGTGCTGGAAAAGTTTGAAAACATACCTTCAAATTGTTAAAGTTCTTGAATTTCACTTTAAGAGTGTACAAATTATTTGTGCTTCCACTTAAAGGATCCAGAATAAAAGTCTTATAAGCTTTATTACTGTAATCAGATGCCCTGCTGTGTAAACATTAGGACCATGAGAACGACTAAAGCAAAACTCTTACTCTGTCCTGTCGCAGGTTCTGATTTATTGAAGTTAACCCGGGACGACCTGGTGCAGATTTGTGGGCCGGCTGATGGGATCAGACTCTTCAATGCTCTCAAATCCAGGTGAGAAAAGTGTCTGGTGTAAGAAGAAAAAGCGCTGAAAGTGAGCCCGTCTTCGTGGCCGTGTGGGTAAACTGTCCCCTCTCGTTGCAGGTCAGTGCGTCCCAGATTGACAGTGTACGTCTGTCAGGAGTCTCCTCAAGGGAGCCCCCTGCTGGAGAGGCACTGCACAATAGAAAATGGAGAACACCGGAGCTCTGCTAGTTTACACGGTGAACAAAATGTTTCTCGACACTAATGGAGTACTGAAGCGTGTTTGCACAAGTCTTTAACGCCGTCGCCTGTCTGTGTCCCTTCAGTATACCACGCTCTGTATTTGGAGGAGCTCACAGCTGCAGAACTCATCCGTAAGATTGCATCTGTGTGCGACATTCCATTGGGAAGGATCCACCAGGTGTACAGGCAGGGTCCGACAGGCATACACATCCTACTAAGCGACCAGGTATTGGCATGCACACACCACTCCACTCCCTTTTTTTTTTTTTTTTTAACCGCATCATCATCTAAAAACAGACAATTTAACTGTAGTGGGAAAACTACATCTGTTCCACTGATCAAGTTTTGAACTATTTTTGCAAAAATATTCATATCTTTTGCTCACAAATGAGAAAATGATGCAATTTTTTTTGTAATCAGTGTTTCCCATTAAAAATATGAAAAATTGTCCCTTGTATGCCAATAGCTCCATCATGAAAACCTATCGAGATTCACCTGAAATCACTGAGTCAGGAGAATCTGTTGTTTGGAAATCTGTTACGCTGCATTTTATCCGTCTTTTAATTTGCAACAAGAATATGCTCAACTCGGGTGCAACATCATTCCCAGCCTCAAAATACTCATCTATCCCTCTAATCTGTTTTTGTGGCCCATGTAAAGAGCAGTTGGTGCAGTTCCACTTATAATCTCCATCGTTGGCACAATCTCCTTATCAACTCAACTATTTAAAAAGAATGTTTTTAAAAATGTACCTTAAGCTTTCTACCAACAGGAATTGTTTTACCAGCTTGGAAGTCTGAAAAGGCAAACCAGTCTGTAGTGATGATTGCAAAGGGTAAACGTAAAGGAGACGCCAGAATAACATGTTGGGACACAAAACTGAAAGTGATTTTATTAAAAAAAAAAAAAAAAAACAGGAAATGCTGTTACTCAGAGAAAGACAGTTTTTGCCTGAATGCTCCACTTCGCCTGTAAACTAAAACAGCTGAAGGATTATTTTAGGATGAGGATTACAGATTAATTAAAATTAAGATATAAACTTAAATGACATACTTTTAAGCATGCAAACTGTTAAACATTTCACAAATGACAGATTTTCGTCTAGGTTCATCTTGTGCCGATTTGAATCTGCAAGCTGAGGAGAGAAATAAACCACAAACCTCTCTAATTTGAATCTTATTTATACTCTACTGTTTTTTGCATTACTAGATTGACTGATGTTACTTCAACAACACCAGGAAATCATATTTTGAGAATATTGGCAGACATATCGAACAAAACTCAACATTTATCCTCATTTGTTCTCTTAGATGGTTTACAACTTGTCTGACGAGAGCTGTTTTTTGATCAGCACTGTCAAAGGTAAGCACACGATTCCAAAACGAGGGAGGAGCTGGTAATTATCCATATTCTCCGTATTTTAGGATTTACTCTCCCTTTCCTCTCTTCTGTTCTCTTTCCAGATGAGTTGGGCGAAGGACTTCATCTAATCTTGAAGTAGTGAAGAGCACAGATGGCGTCACTAATACTCCATCCTCTGCTTTGGAGCAGAAGCCTCCTTCTGTCGCTCTGCATCCTCCCCGTCTCTCTTTAGCGATCGCTCGATGGAAAGCAGAGTGACTGCGCCGAAGCCATGTAAATGTTAGAATCTGACATGGGTGTGTCCACTGTTTCATATTGAAAACATTATTAAGATGAAGGTTAGGAGAAGAGATCGGGGAGGATTTGAGATCAGGGGGTAGTTAACATTGTTCAATGTATTTTGATTTAATTTTTTTTGTCTTTTTATAAATATATATAAGACAAAAAGTTTCTGTGTGGAGGTGGGAGGGTGGAGGCTCCAAGGGAGAGGGGTGGATGGTGCTCTGGCATGCAAGAGACGGGAAGAAAAAGTCACCTTATTGCTTGTTGCCCTTCCTAAACAACCAGCGTTAGGCCAGTATTTGATGAAACTGTACTGCTGAACAGCATGCAATCCATACCAAGTTGCTTGAACGACAAACTCCGCTTACTCTGCTTACTTAACATTCTTCGACGGGGATGTCTTAATTAACTTTCTCTAATTGGCTGAGCAAATATTCAGGGTAAATGAGTGGAAATGCTCTCATTTTTGGCTTTTTTTTTTTTTTTTTGCTATTTTAAAATGACGTCATCAGTTCTTATCACATTGTCTCACTATGTGATTTAAACTTACAGCCATATCTCTGTCGACATTGCGTCTCGCTCAGCTAACGTGTGTCCAGTATGGCCTGTGCTTTTACAGTTTTTTTTTTTTTTTTTTTTTTTTTTTGTTGCCTATTTTTGAGTCGGCTCTTTCTGTTCCTCTTAATGAATTTACTCTTTCTGGTGCCATAACAGCTCATTAGCTTGGCTTTTATTTTTATTTTTTTTTAAATTCAAGTGTATACATGGAGTACATACGCATCATTATTTGACTTCTCTGCTTTATTAAAACACTGGTTTACAGAATTATGGCGAGAAGACTTTGGGAATTAGTTGATAAAACCCCTCGACGATGCTATCCAGTGGAGCATTAGTGCCTATTTAAACGAAACCTACTTTATAGTGGACCAAACGGGAAACTGACTGACTGACAGGTGTAATCTGAGAGGGAATAAACTGCAGCCGGTCTTGAATTTGTGCAAATTTAAAGCACTAAAGCTGGTTTAAAAGTTGGGGGAGGGTGGACTTAAAACAGCAAATTTTGTACCGGGTGCCGAAGCCTTGATTCCAGATCCATTTTTACTGTAAACATTATGCAGCAGGTGAGGCATACGGTTGCATCTCAATAAATTAGAAATTGTCAAATTGTTTTACGTAACTTAATTGAAAAGATGAAACTCAACTAGATCATTACACACACAGTGATTTGTATCAAGTTTGTTTGTTTTGATGACTCATGGAAACCAAAACTGTCCAAAAACTGGCTTATTACACAAGATTAAAAAGGTTTTATTTTTTTATTACCATTAAGAATCAGGTTGTAGAAGGTGCTAATTTGATGGTTATGTAGCAGAAAGTTATTAACAACTTCAAGGAATCTGTTCAAAGGGCTGTGTCCAGGTATATTAATGGAAAGTTTAGTGGAAGGAGGGAAAAAAAAGGTTGTGGTGGGGTTAAGGTCAAGTGAGTTTGCCCCAAATGATCAGACTGAAAACTTCCCAAAGAATCTCAAGCAACTTGGTGTATGTGCCTCTCCACTCTTCCTTAAGACCCCTTGGGATCATTTTGGGACCTTTTTTTTATTAAATGCTAAATTTAGTTTTCAATATGGACGGAGGACATTGGACCATTGAGCAACACTCCTGTTTCTGCCATTGTCTCTAGCTTTCGAGTGGCTTAACACGAGGAATTGGACCGTTGTGCTTCATATCCTGAGTACATCTGTGTGGTGTGAGCTTGTACCATATTTTTTCTTTCCACCCAACTTTCCATTAATACAGTCGGATACAGCAGTCTGACAGCCGGCTTCTTTACCAGTGACCTGCTGAGGGTCTCAAAGAGATGGTTGTGTGGACCATAAAATGGCCATAGCATTACACTTCTGCATTAAAGTTTTATTATTATTATTATTATTATTTGGTCTTTTATTGTATTATAATGTTGAGGATTTGAATTCTGTGGTTTGGTTAGCCCATCAAAATTAACAGCAATAAATGCTTTAAAGACCTCCCTCTGTATAATGAATTTGTTTCACTTTTTGAATTCAATTAGTAATTAATGAGGTTTTCCATGATCTTCTATTGGGATGCTCCTGTATGCAGTGGTAATGCATCAAAATGCCACGTCATTCTTGGGAACTTTGAGTCGTAGCCTAGCACAGAACGTACAGGTCGCGTTCTGAGTGGCCTTATCAAAAAGCGAAAGGAAACCTCACCACGCTTGAGGCCTCTGCTTTGGTTCAAGTTGGTCTGTTTTGGCATTTTCGAAGAGGTTTACATTGTCAAGGTGTCAGAATTTGTGTGCATGTGTATCATTTTGTTCATTATGTCCAATGTTTGTTTGTTTTTTTCTGCTGGTAAAAGAAGTCGTGTTTAGCTTGCTACTTAGTAAAGAGCATGTGGATATCTGGGAGACAGATAAATTTGTCAGTGAGTGTATCCCCCGAAACTTTTCTCCCCCCCCTGTTACTTTTTCCATACGTTAGAGACCAAGCCTGCACTGAAGAAATTCACAAACTTCTAGTTCGATGTGTAGTCATTAGTCCTACACCCTCAACATCCTTTTCTTACTAGATCAGAAGGAGTTCGACAAATAAAACTCTCAAGGCTATGAAAGCAGCTGTTTGTGTCTCGACATGCACCAGAGCCAGGACTGTAGCTCCTGAGGCGTCTGCGCGGACGAACGCGAGTGCTACAACAGAGAAACCTGTGTTCATCAACTCTAGCGTTTGTAAGAATAGAGTGGATGTAAAAAGGAAAAAAGTTTTAGTTTTAGTCTGCTGAAGGTCTGACCAACCGTCTGCCTGTCTGTGTGAGCACGAGCCGGAAAGAGGTGACCACTGTTAACCTGATGCTTCTCATGTGCACAGTATCATATGCTGGAGATGTACACAACCACATGTGCTGGGAATAAATAATTTCATAACTTACTCCTGTGTTCTGCATATTTATTCAAGAAGAAAATGATGAGGGGCATACTCTTTAAGCTGAATTTTATCTGTCAGGATGACTGTTTTCTTTTCTCATAGTATCTAAGATTACAGTTTTATGTAATTACGTTTCACCCACTGAATGAACATTAGGAAAAAAAATAACAAATATATGTGCCCAGTTTGTCACTGTGGAACTGAAGGACTCTTGTCAAATAAATTTAAGGTATAGCTTAAGAACCCTTCAAGCACGTAATTATATTTATTAGATAATCTGGAATTGAATGGAGGTGCATAGGTTTCAATACATGAATTAGAATGACATGAGATGTTTTTCTTACAGTATCAATTAGATTTTTTCAACATTGCAACCATGAACTTCATTGTCCTTTGTATGATGGTAAATGGTGCAACTATGAAGTATAAATGGAAGGAATTTGATGCACTGTATTGAACAATTTCTACAAGAAAAAAAAAAAGTGGAGTGAATTTGAGTTCAGACCCCAAAAGCTTTCTAGAAGCTTTTTGCCTAATCTAAAGCTACAAGTTTTGTCTAACCCAGTTTTCCAAATCCACAGTAATATTTTAATTAATCCTTGTTTGTATAATATCTTATGCTTGGTGAGATTAGTTGGAGAATGCCAGTTAAGATACATTTTCAGTCCTTTCCAAAAATTCTCAATGGAATTTTAAATAGGACTTTGACTAGACTCTTATAACATGTATTAGCTTCAATCAGAACCATTACATTGTAGCTTTGGCTGTAATTTTAGGGTCACCATCCTGTTGCTTAGCTATAAGATTTGTTTTTAAGAAGCCAGAATATTCCCAGATAGCACATGATGTTAAATCAACGTTGAAAAATAGTTAGAATCGTTGATTTTTGGTTGAAGT
>NW_015113905.1:180810-185993 GCF_001443285.1 Poecilia latipinna | reverse complement strand
CCACCGTACACAAAGACTAAAACATACACCATCATCATTATGATGACATTAATTAGAAAAAAAAAAACTTCAACTGAATAAATTTGGTTAAAGATTCTGATTAGACTCTTCACGATCCCTATAAAAAACAACAATAAGCAAAAGAAGGAAAATATTTATTTAATATTAATTTGAAAAAACCCAACCTAACCACAGATAAGCGGAAGAAAATGGATGGATGATGGATGGATGGATAATTTGAAAAAAATCTACAACACCACAATAATTATGCAGCTCTCTTAAATCACACTGAAGAGGAAAACACTATGCATTAATGATAAATTTAAGTTCATAATTTTATTTATATTTATTTTTAATTATATGTATAGCAATAAAGGTAGTGAATAAATGGCAAGAAGATACAGTAGATTTATCGTGCCTGCTTTATGACGCACAAAAAAAACAGTTATTATGAGGAGAAATATTTTCTGCCCATAAATGTCTTCCTGAGTAACAGCAGGACTAAAACTGACAGGATCGCAGCTCAAAATGTCAAAGAATTGGCTCAACATGTGAAAGTTCCAAGTAAAAAGGACAAAAAAATTATATTTTCTTGATCTCATCACCAGAATATGAACTTATTTTGCTTTGACCTCATTAGGAACAGCTAAGCCTTTCACTGCTGCCAAAACATTGTCTACCATCATCTGCACCATCTTTCTTATTGTCCCACGAGTGTTGGTCCCGATGTGGGGCGTAATCAGCACGTTGGGGAGGGTGAGGAGTGGATGATCCCTGCACAGACCCATCAGATGAAGCTAACATTAGCAATAATGTGTCAACAAAGGAAGAGTTTAAAATAGAGGGTACCTGGGTAGTGGTTCGGGGTGAGTGACGTCTAAAGCTGCAGCTCGTATCGTTCCAGACATCAGGGCTTTGACTAGAGCGTCCTGGTCCACAACCAGACCTGAAACATTAAACGATTCAGATTGGTAGAGGAGCGAGTTCTTCTGAGTTTTCAGTCCAGGAGAAAGATTTACCTCTGCTGACATTTACAAGTGTCCCTGTGGGTTTCATGAGCGACAGCTCTCTGTGGCTGATGAGGCCGGTGGTGTCAGGGGTCAGGTTCACCACCACCACCACGAAATCGGACTCTTTCAGCAGGTCGTCCAGTTTCTCGCAGTAACTTGCCCCGACCGCTTGCTCATCTTCGACACTTCTAAACAACAGAAGAATAAAAGATCTTATGAGCCGCCTCCGTTTCTTGGGTTGACACATCGCGGTCCGAAAGTTGACCTTCTGTTTCTGTTGTGGTAAAGGATCCTCATGTTGAAACCTTTGCTTCTCTGAGCAACTTTGTACCCGATGTGTCCCATTCCAATGATCCCCAGAGTTGAACCTGTTACTTCAACTCCCATAAGGCTTTGTGGTACATGGGTGGTCTTAGAATCAACTGATATCAGGTGACCTGCAGAGACAGGAACCAGAAAAAAACGTTCCCAAGCTTTCAGATCATTAACAGAAACCTACACATGTGGTCAAAAGTTTACATACCCACTCATCATAGGGAAATAAATGTCTGTTTAATTCTGGGCTTTTAATTACGTAATAATTTTATTTAAACATCTAAGTTTGAGTATCTCTATTTGCACTGTGGATTGATGGTAGAGCTAAAAAAAAAGGCGTGGGTACAGACCTATAGATCTATAGATTTTCTTTAAATCTATAGATTTAAAGAAATTTAAATTTCTTTAAAGAGATTTAAATTTTCTTTAAATATATAGATCTATAGATTTAAATTATACATGATCCCATTAATTATAGGTGTGGAGGTTCCTCCACCTTTTCCTCAGTGTTAGTATTTATTTAAATGTTTTCATATAATATATTTAGATTTTCACTTTTTTTTTGGTGGGTTTTCTTTGGTGGTGGTTATTGCATTGGGTTGTTTACTAATTTGGGTGCACACATTTAGTAAATGCCTTATGCTTATTTAAGATCATTAATTATGTTGATTGCTGAGTTTAAGGACTGGCTGACAGAAGGGGGTTGGCTGAAAGGAAAACAAGGAAGTGGAAAAGTCCATCAGGCTGCTGGAAGCAGGGGACGTGATGTGGAAAAAATCTGCCTCTCTCCACTAATGGCATAATTGTTAAAACCTTTTTTGTGTTAGGTTATTTGGGTTTATAGTGGTGTTTAAGTCAAAGTGTTTTAGTTTAATTTAGTCATTTATGTTTATATATTATTTGTCTTTGTCCCTACCCCTCCTCGTTTGTGTAGGCTAGCCTGTTTGTATAAATTCCCCTGTGTGTTCATTGTGTGAGGGCAGTTGTTGGTTTGTTATCTTGAGTTAGGTTTGCCTTAGTTGATTTCTTTTGGGCCCATTTTGTTATATTTTTTTTAGATTGGTTGTTGAATCCTTTTGTTAAGATGTTTTTGGGAAAAATAAATAGAAGATATTTTTTTTATATATGCCTTTGTCCTTGTCCTTGACTGGTTGGACCATCACAATAGGGTAAATGTCCATTAACAAAATGTGAATCTTTTATAGCTTTTTACATAACCAGCTGAATATTTGATCAATCTTCTTAGCAGGTTAAGGGCATGGCTATTTCTTGAGTGCGGTGTTCGCCTGTTTTTACCATCAGAAAAGGTATTTTCAATGTGTGTTTGGGATGACTACCTACTGCAGGGGTGACAAACTCATTTTCACTTTGGGCCACATCAAAAATCTGGATGTTCTTAAAGGGCCGGTTGTGCCAGAATCTATTGATAAAAGCCATTAAACTGTTAAAATATTAACCAATAGCAGTTCCTCTGGGAGTTTGTGATTGTTTTTGTGTTTCTTTTGCAACGTGATGCTAATTTATGAGTATTTGTAAGGAATTTATATGATATTTGAGTTAATGTATGATGTTACATGTGACTTTTTATTACTTGACATCAAGTAAGGCTGGGGCAGTAGTCACTTAAACGCAATGTTTTTGACCAATTTTGAGAAACACTTGCAATGAGATCAGAAAAAACGTGGGGATCTGTTGATTTTGAGGATTTGTGAAAAACTGGAGGAAATTATTGATGTAATTTGGAGCCTGTAGGGCCACATAAAAAGCTGAAGCGGGCCAGATTTGGCCCCCGGCCTTGAGTCTGACACATGTGACCTAGTGAAACACCCATTTCTCAGCAATTTTTCCACATTGAAACCTTTTTATGTATTTTAGGCGTGCTGGTTATTTCCATTTTCTGTACTTCTTCAGAACCCATTTGATTTTTTCCCCCTTTTTTTTTTTTTGCAAAATTCTTTCTTCTTGTTGTTGAACACCCAGTTGTGCCCAACTTTCATCCCTGTCCAATCCACCTTTTGGTACTGAGACAACATCACAGCACAATCCAGCCACTACCATGCTCCATTGTTGGTACTGTGTTCATTTTTCTTACACTTTGTATCCATATAGCTCAGTCTTTATCCACTTTGACCCCGAGCTGAAGTGAGCAGTACATCATGAGGTATTTTAGGAGTGAGAACAATTATAAGAGGGGAAAGTATTGCTCTCACCCTCTATAACCGTCCGTGCTGAAGCCAGAAGGAGCGCCATGGCCATGTCTGCAGTGGCGTCGCTCACCACGCCGGGAGTGTTGGTGACCTTCACCCCAAAGCTGTTGATGTACGGCACATCCAGATGGTCGATGCCCACTCCTCCGTTGGCGATCACCTTCAGCGATGGCAGGCAGCTCAACAGGGAAGGCTCGGCCGCGGGACTGAAGTTCCACATAAACATGCCCTGGATTTTAGGGCCGTGCAGGGCCGGGTTTTGTAGGAACTCCTTGAGGCAGACGATGTGGAAGTGTTGATTGATAATGTCAACGACGTCCTCATGAAAACCCTTGTCCCCAATCTCTGAGATCAGAACCCATGGTTTGTTGTCTGCCATCTCCTGCTGGGATAAGAACACATTTAGAAACATTCAGACAACGGCTGATGGTAGTTCAACATCCTCAAAGCTTGATGCTGCCGCCAACATGCCTGAACAAACTGACTGACGGAAAACACCAGCACCAAAAACCTTCAAATATCCAGGAGGTGACATCAGGACTCTGTTTATACATTACAGTTCAATTCAACAAGTAAATAGTCTGAACTCTTACCAGACAGTGTGGCGGGGAAAAAAATGTATTTTCTGTGCCTAATAAAATCTTGTTCCTTCTGTAGATTGATCAGAAATTCACTTAAAGATCTGAGCAACTAACTTGCGATGCTTATGAAACACTCAATCTAAAATAGTCTCAGGTTAATGTCTCAGTCAAGAGATGTCCTCTATAAACAACTGAAATAACAGAAAGGTGTTTTATATGCAGCTTAAAGCCTGTAAGATTGCTGATCTCTAAACAGAGTGACTCAAACTAACTTCTGAGCCCCAGGAAGCCATAACATAGCTGACACTGACTAAATTAATATAAGGGATCATATTTCTTCTAGTGAGATATTAGAATAATAAGTTATGACATAAAACCGAGTGCTAAGAATAAAACTAAATATGAAACTGGGAGCAGACTGTAAATACTCACAAATGACTCGTCCTTTCTTCCTATCTGCCCTTCAACCAGGAAGAACTACTCAATAACTTTAAGGGCTTCAAAATAAAAGTCTTAAAATAAACGGACCAGTGAGTAGGATTATTTCCTACATTTGTAATTTATATACAGCTTCTGAATGAACAGCGACGAGAGAAAAAAAAATTAATTTTATTGTTGTACAACACCATGGAAGTTTATTATACCACGTGAAAAACATCTCTAATCTTAGAATAAATGCAATGTTTAATTGATAAAACAAGCTGTTTTGTCAACGTTATCAGCTTCACAAAGACATCTAGATCTGCGCTTTGACTTGACCATTCCAAGAGTTTTCATTTCTTAGCTCTCAGTTATGGAGTTCAATTTGTTTCACAATTATTCAATCAAAGAAAAATCATGTCAAATAATTTTTTTGATTGAATACTAGTGTGATATATATGTATTTTTTTGATTGAATAATTGTGAAACAAATTTAACACCATACTCAGTCACTCCTTGGTGGATTTATTTCTTGGGGTCATCATTGTGTCACAATGACTTGTTCTGTCTTTTTTTTTTTTTTTTTTTTTTTTTTAAAAATTCTCCCATTTTTTTCCAAAACATTTTTTTATAATATAAAATCTTTGGGG
>NW_015113905.1:161840-177682 GCF_001443285.1 Poecilia latipinna | reverse complement strand
GGGTTTTTTTTTTTTTTAAATTTTTTTTTTTTTTTTTTTTTTTTTTTTTTTTTTTTTTTTTACAGATCATCTCACATTTTCCTCAAACACTTTTTGATAAGCTACAATCCTTGGAGCTGACCAGGTACTGCTACAGAAAAGATCCTCAAACCTCCATGGCACCTCCAAGTCTGTGCCTTACAGATGGAGTAAAGTTCATTCCTGCAAGGCTGTATTTGGTTTGTCATAAATATGTCTTCTGTTCTTCTGCCCAAATTAAAAGGTAAATTCATCTGTCTAAAGGTTGTTTTTCCACAGATTCCAATCTTTGCCCGTGTTCTTCCTTTCAAACCGTAGTTTGGCCTTAATGGTTTTCATAAAGAGCAAAGATAACAACAATTTTAAGTGGGAATAATTTAAAATAATATGTTGCAAAAGAGTATTTTCTTCCACTTTGGTTATTTACTTACATTACTTGATTTTTTAAATATTGGACATGAGGACATTAAGGCTCTAAATAAAAACAAGTTTTAATAAGTAACTCTACTTAATAAAATTCCTCATAAATATTGATTTATCACAATGATTCTCAATACAAGTCATGTGTTATTTAAATGATTTTTTGGGGTGGGGAATGGAAAATTATAGACTTTTCCAAGATTGGGGGGTTCCAGACCCCTTCCCCGCCCCCCGGGATTTACGCCCATGTATGAATCTGAACAAGAGAAAGTGAGTCTAGAAAATAATTGACTGAATTAATTATTTATGGGGTGTACTGACCTGAGTTTGCCATTTAAAACACATAACTGGACTGAAGGTGCACCTTGGAGTGTGATGTGTCTGACTTACTTGGATTAGACACTTTGTTCAAGACACTTTGTTCCTGACAGATAACTTCAGTTTATCCAGTTTTGTATCTCTGGTTACAAATTAGTTCAGATGCATCCATCTGTACAGCGGCCAGCAAAACAATTCAAATTTGGACTACTTCACGTTTTCTCACAAGCTTTTTCTGCAAACTTTACAGTTCGAAGAGTAATTTTTGCCTTCAGTCCAATACAAATATATTTTAGTAAGTGTGTCATTTTTACACCAATGGCATTTTTTTGTTTTAGATTTTAAAACAAAGGAAAAAAACAACAGAAATTGAGGATAGATGTGTATGGTGATGTTTGTAGAAAAACTATGGGAAACCAAAGAACAAGAATACATGTGTTCAGAAACCCCCCCCAAAACAAGCAAGTTAGCATGTATTTGTAGAAATCTCCCTACCGCTAAATGAAATCCAGTGCAGCCAAGTAATTTGGGAAGACATTATTAGTAAAAAGATTAAACTTATGTGTAATTCATATTTGTGATGAGTCCTGTGTTTCTGTGAAGTCCTCAATGGTTTGTTAAAGAACGTCAATAATCAAAAACCAACAAGAAGATCAAGGCAGACAGATCAGAGATAAAGCTATGAAGAACTTTAAGGCAGAAATACATTGCAACTACAAACCTAACAAGACCTGACTGTCCACAAAATCGGAAAGGCTATTAGTTGTGCCCTCCATAAAGTGGCCCGTGTTGAAAAGTAGTGAGAAGAAAACCTCAAGAAGTTTGTTCATAAAACTAAAGAGAACCAGCAAAGATGTGTAAAAAGTCTGCATGTAAGATATTGTGAATGGTAAAAACCTAATACTAGGTTGCAACTGCACAAAGCATCAGATTTTTCTTGATAAAATAATTAATATTTTTCTTTCATATTCATAATGATGTTCTGGTAACACTTTATTTAAAGGGGTGCGCATAAGACTGACATGATGACACTGTCATAAACATGACATAACATCTGCTATGATAACGAAGGAGTCTTTGTGAATGTTTATGACTGGTGTCATGAAGTGCCATTTGGTAAATAATGACACTTTTAATTCAAAGTTGCATTAAGAGTCCATTAAAAGTGTCAAATTTGCACCTCTTATTATAATTGGAATATTATAAATATAAATGCTGTGTGTTTAGATGAGACTTCTGCCAATAAAGTGCAAAGCGAACGAGAAATACCTTTTTCTGCTGCAGCGTGCTCACAGATCTGAGTAGGTTTGTCACTTTAAGAAGCCTGGATGTTGGCGCTGCAGCCCGGAGTTTTGTCACGCACCGGATTTGGCGGAGACATTGCATTCTAACCGGCTCATATTAACAAAATAAAATAAAAGATAAAAATGTATATGTGATTTAATAATAATAATAATAAAAACAGAAGACAAAAATTATATGGAAAGGGCAAACATGGTACATGAGTGTTGCATAGTATAAATTTAAAAAATGCACTTAGATCAAATCCACTGTTCTCATGCAGGAGAATAAATTGGTGTAATGTCCATTTACCATCCACATGCTGGTATTCAAAGAGAAAATGCATGAGCATAAATAACTAAGCTACTTCAAGAAGGTTACTAATATCCAACCTTCATGAACTGACAATGTTCATATATCAGTTCATGAAGACTCAGTGCTGCTCTCACCTTTTCAGTCGAAGTTGTTCTCAGCTCTGTTGATTCCTGACTGGGGAGAACAAACAGGCTTTAGTTTAAAGACATTGGATAAAATGTAACCTGATCATGTGGATGTGCATGTTATATCTTTAACTGGGCTGAAGGCTGCAGTGAACTATTCCCTCCTTTTTAGAATAAAAAGAGAGAGAAGGCATTAAACCCAGTGACTGAACAGACGTGGTTGTTAGAGAACAAAAAAAAAAAATTGATCAAAGGTCATCAGCTAACTTACCGTCCAAAAAGAGACAGTACATGAGGCTGATTATTCATACACACTTACTTTAAAGGTGTTTATTTTTAATGCTTTTATGCTAATTCACTTTATACAAGCTCAATTGTAGCAAAGCTGCTGGCTTTGACAGAGTCAATACACTTTGCCAAAACAAAAAACAAAACACTTGCTTAACATTCAGCCATTACAGATAAAAGAAAATGTGTTGTTAAATTTGCAGGAAGAAAAAATCTGCCAATAAATGATCAGGAGAAATCAACAAAAGTTCTTCTTCAAAGCTGAACATTTCCAACCTCCCACTGGGTGGCGATAAGACGTTTAGTTGGAGGCAGCGCAGGCCCTGTCTTTAGCTTTTTGTAGATGAAAATCTGCTTCCGCAGAAGAATTTTGCATTATATTTACAAGAATGGACTCACCATAAAATAAGAACTGTGCTGAAATATTGAAAAATAAAACCTGCAGATGATTTTATCAACTCTGATGAACGCACAAAAAAATCTTCGATCGGATCATTTTTAAATAAAATCCTTCTGCGTCTTTACTAATCAGATCAATAACTCTTATGCCTTATCCTTAATAAAAGGTTGTTAAAAATCAAAGAATGGCAGAAGAAGACGTTTAGTCGTGAGAGTTAAGCTTGACTTCTGTAGATTGTCAGCAGACCACTTGCTTGGTGTTTTATGGCTCACACTGAGGCTCCATGATGGGTTGGAGGAGCCGTTGCAAGACTGAAGCCTTTATTCTTTTACAGAGTGTTTCATGTACTGATTCTGAGTGCATTGTGTCCAGAAGGGGGTAATACGACTGAGGAGTCGGTTTTGATGTGACTCCCTCAGCGTTGGTCCATGTGTGGGAGCATTAGGGAAGGCCATGTGTGCTGATCGATGGCTTACCTGCTTTTAACTGTTACATAATCGCTCCACCTCACTTCTCCTCTTCACTTGTGTCCATCTTTCCTCCTCCCATCCCACTCCTTTCTCTCTCTACCTCCCTCCGCCTTTAAGTATCTCCTCGCCTTGAGATGTGATGCCCCGTGACGAAAGCTGTAAACCTGGACTGGCCAGGAGTCATTCAGGCCCTCATTAAGCCAGTTCTGATCTCCAGCCAAGTCTCCATCTGCTCCAGCATGCAACAGCAGGGGGTGTTTTAGCAAATAGCTGACTCATCAAGCACATGCAACAATTCTGTCTCTGTATTTTTAATCCATGCAGAGATGTAATAAAGTAATAAAGTAAGAGTTACTGTGCCACATCTGGAGGAGAAAATTGAGTTTGGGTTTAAAGGAAAATGGAATAAAGCACTCAGCTTTTTTTTTTTTTTGCTGTCTACCTCAAGAAACACTCCATAATTTGTAATGTGAGAATATTGCTCATATTCCAGCATCAAAAATCTCATGCCTGCAGCTTTTAAATCTTACCCTGTGGTGTCACAATGTGGCACCGGCTGTGATAGTCCTTGAACAAACTCTGTAATAGACTGCTGACGTGAGTGGGCAGGCCCATCGTGACTCATCTTAACTGCACCGCAAAGCCTACCTCTCATGCACCTTCTGAGCAGATAAAAATAACAATAAAACAAGTGCGACATGCTTTATACACTGATAATGTAGCGCATTGTCTGGTCCACTAAGCTTCATTCGTTTTCAGTTTCAGGACACAACAGAGGATGAACAGAAGTTTGCATCTAAATAGTCTCTTTTTTATCTCCTCAACTGCTCGATAAATATTTCAATATATTAATCGATTTCTGCTAACATTAAACAAGTTAATTGAATATTTTAATATTATTAAATGTTCTGTTCTTATATGTTCAAAATCTTGCAACAAGTATAGTTTGTTAAATACACTGAAAGAATATATGAGTACATGCTTATTTTGCAGTGGTTTTCATCGTTCTACATAAATAAATATTTAGTTTTTGTTCCTTGACCCATTTCATAAAAGAAATATTCACACAAGTCATTATTCATGTGGCTCATATAGGCAGTTGTCCACGGCAACCATCGCGGGGTGTGGGGCGTACGAGAACCAGATAATAAATACAGCTCATGTGTCAGTTGTGGTCTGAAGAAGTTTCACATTGCTTTTATTTGTGCGCAGCGGTGCAAGCGTCCCCTGCTTGCTGCTGCGAATAGGTAGACGAGGGTGTGTGCTTTACGTGGCTGCACTGTATTTGATCAACACCAGAATCTCTGACAAATGCGTGTGCTGAAGTTGGTTTTGAGGTGGCAGAAGGAGGGACTTTTCCATGCAAGAAAAGTTTCCTAACAAGAAAAACATTAAAACAACAAATTCAGACGAAAGAGACAGAATAGGTGTAGACATCACAAAAGCATGGATCTGTCCTGTCTGGCTGGTGGTGATAGGTGTGGTTGATTGTTTCTTAGTACACTTTAGGCCCCTGAACAACAACCAATCGATTGTTTCTGACCTTGCCTAACCCTTTATGGCTACGACTGGTTTCAGGAACATAATAATGAATTCAGTATGCTCAGTGGTCATTAAATATGAACCTTTGGGATCTGGAGAATCACATCACAGACATTCAATTGACAAAATGTGCAGCAACTATGTGAAGCTATCATGTCAATATAAACCAAATCTGCACCTGCCAGGTGTGCCTAATGACATAGTTGCAACCTAATTGAGTTGGCTGTCTGTTAAAAAGTAAAATACATAACTCATCTGGCAGTGAACACCAGTGAATGCTTCATGATGCAACTTATTTTTACGTTTTACTTTTTACTTCTAAGTTGGAAAGTTTGATAATCCCACCTTGTACGTAAAATACGGTGATATTAAACTGCTTATTTGTACTTTTTATGATTGATTTATCATGAAACTTGTGGTAGACAAAGTAGTACAAGGTCTCTGTGTGTGATTGGTGAAGAAATGCATTGCTCTTTGCTTGTAGTGTTGCTGATAGAGGTCAGCTCCACACGCAAACGTTAGCACAACCCGCTGGTTTTCCGACCCACAGCTGTTGCTTCACGTTCATGAAGTGCTGCTTCTCGTGATTTTCGCAAACTAACATGCGATGTTTGCCAGAGATGGCTTTCCCTCCCATAAGATCACAGTGCTCCCAACCTGGGGAGGGCTGCTTGAGAACTTAGCTCACCTCGAAACTCTTCTCTCCTCTCCAGCACAGGTTGGCTCTGTCTGATTAGGCAACAGATTATCATCAGGAGGAGATTGTTGGCTCTCAATCAGTCCAGCTCAGTGGCTTCTCCAATCTTTACCTGCCACCCAGCCTCGCCTCTAAATCTGCTGTTACCTAATGGCGGAGCCCATGCTGAGCCATGGGCCGTCCAGTTTAAAGACTGAGCTGTGACACGCCAGGCCTTGCGGCTTCTGTATGCGTGTAGGAGTGTAGAGTTGGGGTTTACTCTTCACTGGAGAGCCAATCAAATCAATGTTATGCAAACCTATTAGTCAGAGGTTGCAGCACTCATTCGAGGACTTTCCCTCCGGGTCCAACTAACCGATGAGCTCTCACCTCTGTTAGTAGTGAATAGCAGGACTGTCCACTTGTTCAAGAATTCCTGAAAAAGAATTGAATCATTTTACTGTAACATACTGACACAAATTCAGACTTATCACATGTAATTAACCCAATCAAAGAAACTTTTTTTTATTATTACTTTTAGAAATATTGTCTTAAATTTGAACTATAATCAAACTAGAGCTTTCATACCCCTTTAACCTTTTCACATACGGAGATGTTGCAACCTCATCGTATTGTAACATTTAATGCATTTAATGCAACAAGACAACGCAACGTGGGAAATTACACATGGCTTTTGAAATATTTCTAAAAGAAAAACCTGAAAAGTGTAGCACAAGCATTTGTAATCAGTCACCATCCTGAGTAAATAATTTGTGTGCAACAAAACTATTTGCTGTAATTACAGCTGGAAGTCTTGTGGAATACGTCTTTACCAGAAATCTCCTTCAAAATACCTCATTGTTCAAGACGGGCTGTGAACAAGTCTTTCCAGAGACTCTTAAATAGATTTAGAGCTGAACTTTCATTGGGACATTCTGAGGACAATATAATTCTACCCACCATGTTTGCAGTTAGCATGGTGTATTCAGGGTGATGTGCAGGTTTCTAGTGTTTTGCATGTAGGCTGGAAAGTTCAGTTTTTGCCCTTGTTTAACCGTAACGCATTCTCCTGGATTTTATATTGGGACGTCACATTAAAAGGAGCAATACAAACGCACTGCACATTTTTGCCAATTTTATCTGTAAAAACATGTTGAAAGCCATGAGTCATGCTAGCACTTCAGTATTGTGCGCCAGTTTGTGCTATCTGGCACATAAAATCAAAATTAAATTCACTGAAGTTTGTGATTGGAATGTGACAAAGTGCATACTTTTGCAAGGCATGCCATAAATGCATTAAAATCCTTCAAAGATGCATATCTTCCTTTCCTCTGTTTTAACTCACATTTATTTTTTTTTCTCCCACAGGTTGGATTTGCAGGTACTATTCTTAATTTTATACACTCAGAAAACTGAATGTAACCTCAATTCCACAACTATTTTTTGCAATATTCTGCTGTTGCATTACATATAAAGCCTTTTAAATTATGGTTTATCGTTATTTTCACAGTAGGAGCCATTGAAGATGTGGTTCAACTCATATAGACTCACATATCTGTTTGATTCACTGGGACTGTAACTCTATACCTTTTGCATGGTTTGGATCAGCTCTACCTGTCTATGTGATCAGGGCTTTGCTGACACAGGAGGAGGGAGAGGTTCTCAGCGTACCTCCTGTAGCCCTTAAGAAAACGCTCCTTGGAACAGCAACAGAATAGGCTCAGCATGGCTTTGACTTCCACTAATCATCTTAGCCAAAGCATGCTGCCTCTCAATGTGCCTGCATAGGAACACCTGTACAGGGCAATGCCGGCCGCATGGTGGTCATCATCAGTAAGCTCTCTCATCTTCATCATGATCAGCAGCAGCAACAGAGTGCAATACTCAGAAATAAATAAGCCCATTTCTCAGAACATGACAAATCCTTTTCATGCAAATGATTGAAATCGCAACATTGGACTGACTGAAACTGAACTCCATCCTAAAGATTGTACTAAGACATTCAGAATACATGCAAAACTAAAGTGTAAAAAAATATTTAATAATATTAGCATGATGGGGTGCAAAACTAGCATATTATTCTGTATGTATTTTTTAAATGTAGTTTACAGATTATGTTTTTAATTAGTATCACTTCGTCTATTACCACCCTAATGTGCAGATAAAATTCCCCAGTAGAAACAAAAACTGCATAAAAGAGACACAGCAGACTTTAGAAGAAGAGACTTTAGCATCATTTAGTATCAGAGTTAGAATTTGCATGCCAAAAATTTGCTTACATATATACTGCCTAACATTGCCTGCTATTATTGCCACAGACATCAACCCTGATCATATGAACCAGAGCTTTATGACATGGAAACATAATCTTCTGCAAAAACGTAGTCACATAGGACAACTGGGATGAATGATCTGTTTTGCTATTAGAATTAAAGTGTGATGCATTCAAGGTCTAGAAGCCAACAATATATTTGGCCCAATGGATTAAATGTCCTTTAACCTCACCTCATAAAGATTTTAGTGACCATGCTAAAGTTCATAAAGCGCGGTGAGGACAAAGCAATGTGGAGGAAATGAGGGTTAATTGCAACTAAAATAATTATTCAATAGTCAACAGTAATATGATGGTTACATGTTTTCCTTGAATCATAATGTCCCAATGAGAACCAGCAAACACAAGTTCATGCTCTGCTCAATGAAAAGATGCAAAATGTTATATTTGACCTTGCTTAATATTCCAAACAACAGTACCCTTATCCTCCATATACAAATTAAAAGCAGGTGACGGTATTCCACGTTGTTTAATCTCGTTTGTTTGAATGTTTTTATTATGGCTTAATCAAATTGTTTAAGATAAGCTGAAATATTACAGATATTTTTAGACGTATACTTGTTAACATTACTAGTCTGTTGGCTCTCAAAAAGTCAAACTAAATCTCCAACATAATAATTTCCACTTTCAAATTCGAAGTACGAATTATTATAAAATCATAAATTCTAAAAGATTTGAATTTCAGCTTTCAAAAACCTTTAAAGTAATTATGACAATATCTTATGTATCTCGCAATTATGACAAAGCACTTGTATTTTTTCCCTTTTAAGTTCTATTTTCTATAAAACAGAGATATTTGACAGAAAACCCACCAACTTTCTGTGAAAAGGAAACTTCTCAAGCTAATCGCCATTCATGCGCCGTCCCCTGTTGCCAGGACAACGCCGCCTCTCATTGGTCGCCGCTGTCCCACGTGACACCGCGGTGAGGAGCTGCGGGGCTGAGCAGAGTCTGAGTGAGCAGCGGTTGAGAAAACAGTCAGCTTCACCTCGGAGTTTGGACGGAGAGCAGCCAGGTATTTTAGCTCCTGTGTGGCTTCAGCTACACCCCGCCGGTTTCTCCGACTCCACCACCGCTCCCCGACTCGAGGTAATGGACTATTAAGGAGACTTTTTAAGAAGAAACCCTCCACGCAAACTGAAAAAGCGAGGTAAGTTGTGGCTAATGTCCCCGTCCTTCCCTTCCCTCTATAGTGAGTGTACCCTCTTCCTGATACTTTTATTCCCTAACAACCCAGCTTAAATAAGTTTATAACCCAAACAATAGTTCTTTCTGCGTCTTTCCATCACTGTTAAGCTGTTATGGTGCATTTTTTAGAAACACTTGAGAGTTTCTTCCATAACTTTGCCCTGCAGCAGCATTATACGTCGCTAGCCGCTGATCAGGCTTCACCTACATTTCTAATCGGATGAGGCTGGTCCTTTTTATCCTTAATGAACCTCCAGAGAAGTTCTCAGAGATGTTCGCTGTATTTGCACTTAAAGCGTGAACACAGGAAGTGGAGACCGCACAAAGCTGAGTGAGTATCTCGTTTCAGCAAATAGTCAAGTCGGTAGAATAAAGCAGGAGAAAGAAGGCAGCTTTTACTGCATTTGTTTCACCTTGACAATCGAGTGGAAATGTTTACTCTCCTGCAAATGAATGTCTCTGGTAAATTGTGTGTGCATTCAGTCAATAGAGATGCAGCAATCACTCTGTTTTCACTCTCCAGGCTGTTTTAAGTTAAAACAGGGAGTCAGTCACAAAAATGAATGTCAGACATTTGGAGGAATTATTATTATTATTTTTTTAGATTGAGCATGCATCTCCTGTATTGCACCTCTCTCGCTTAAAACGTTGATATGCACTCAAAAAGTATCCCCAAAATTATCTTTCTGTGCTCAGATTTAATGCACAAATATTTGTCGCTCCTTTTTGACTCTTGCACTTTAACTTCCTCTGTGGAGATGCAACCTTTTCTCTCAGGTCTGCTTTCTCTGCTTGCACATTTTCATGAATTGACTGTATCTTTGACATTTTGAAAACACGAGATTTTGAGCACAAGGAGCAGGATTCAAATAGAAGATGTTTGCACAAGAGAGATTCAATCTGACTGCAGAAACTTATTTTGAGTGTTGTGAGATTGTATTCGTAAGGCTTTTTTTTTTAATTGCCGATTTGTGTAGACAAGTAGAAAGCTTGGGATTGCCTCACAACGTGAGGCTTTGCAGCCTTTAACAAAATTAGCAGAATTTCATTGGAGTTTTATGTAGGAATGATTGCGTCTTTTCAAATATTACTAAGACTACTGAAAGCCTACCAATTTACTTCTTACGTGCTTTGAATAAACGTCACTTAATTTGACTTGTAACTGTTTTTAGAGCCAACATATCTCATTAGACAAATTATAGTTTGACTACAAAAGCAATACCAGAGTGCATGCTGCTGTGAAACAAAAGGTTATGCTGTATTTCTTTTTTAAATTGCACATTCTTGTCAGTCTGGAATTAGAAAATGTTTTTTGCAGGTGACTTGAGGTTTATCAGATTCTAGTAGGTATGTTCACGAAAGCGTAAATTAAAATATACTCGGACCATGTCTGTAGGTTAGGAATTAGGACAGGGAGAACATGTCAGTCGCCTAAGATCTGGGATAAAAAAATGATCAAAATTTGTTTTCAAATTGTTCAGAAATTTATTGAGTGTTGGTAAAATGTGTCAGGAAACATTAACTAAAATGATTTGATTGATTTGAGAAAAACTGAACGATGCAGTCCTTCCTTATGTTTCCGTTTAGAGTCTTGGTTCTTATCTGTGCTACAAGTACCATTAATGGTACTTGAGTTTCTTTTGTTCGTACCAGTTTATAAACTTAGCTATTATTAAAGCTTATTTGAAAGGCAGCCATATTGAATTCTGAATTCAAGGTTGTTCTTGAATGCTAAGTCATAACACATAAAACTGAAAGGCTGTACTGTAGTAAAGTTTAAAGTTCTTCCAGGAAGGTGCCAACAAAGCCATCATATTGGCCAAGGTTTTGGAAAGAGTCATCATACTGCAGCCCCTTTTTGTGCTTTACTGTGCACTGCTGGCCGGCTGGATGAAAGAAGATGTTCTTTTTCTTTATGTAAAGCAAAATAAAGACATGTGCAGACAGTTTTTATGGATAATCAAGTCAGATCATGTGATTTAGTTTTAAATCTCGTGCAAATATTGTGAAGCTGGAGTATTTTTATTCACACAGTGGGAAGTCTAGCTGGTATGTTATATGGTTTGTGGCTGAACTTCCTCTGTCCGACCCTGTAATGGGTTCCTGGGGGTGTTAATAGACACTGAAATAGACTCATAAATGTTGGTGTCAAAAGAGGAGGTTTAGTCATCCCGATGAGACGTTTAGCTGCAGGAAATGAGAAGAAAGATGCTCTGTTGGACAGAGGAAACAAACAAAAGAGAAACCTCAGCAAACACACAGCTGTGTGGCATCTGGACATTTTTAGATTTAATTTTAGTAATCCAGCAACTTGAGCTGGATTAAGACGGAGGTGTTGAAGCTTGTCTCTAAACATTTCAAGATGCGGATCTCCGACAGATGTTTGCTAAATTTGAACAGATGTTCTATTTTTTGCCTTCACGGGTGTGTTTTCCGTTTGTTTTGGGTCAGATCTGACCACAGTGGTGGGCGGCTCGGCCTGTAGTTTGGCTCGTCGATGAGGCAGTCGGCCGGCTTTTGAATCGAATTAGTACTTAAAAGAAAAAGGCGAAAAAAAAAAAAAAAGTAGGTGGAGTGAGAGAGGATTAAGTGATACAGAATGTTTTTGATAGGAAGCTGCATGTTCTTTTCCTCATACTCTGCAGGAGACAACAGCGACGGAGGGGAACGGGAGACGTTCAGTTGTCACATTGACATTTCCATCTCTGCTGGCTTTTGTTTAGACATTCAGGGGAAATATGAGCGGTGCTCTCCACATATAATCAGCAACAATTTTCTCTGAGTGTTTGTTCAATGCTCAGTCTGTTTTGCAGCTCTTCCCTCCATCTCTCTCTGCCGTCAGTGGCATTTTCTTTTTTATCTTGTTCTCATCCGCTCCTCATAATGGCTTCAGTGTCATAATTGTGGTTTTCTGCAGCGCCTTGACGCAAAGAGCTCTCCGTCTCACAATGGGAGCTGATGTGTGCTGAATTATGATGAAGTTTCTCCCTTGGGTTTTGCGCACAAAGAGGAGAAGCCATTTTTCTTCTTTCTTTTAAAAACTGACAAATAATAAAAAATAAAGCAATGAAAGTCTGTAATTAGGACATACTGTTTATCACTAAAAGTGACAACTATTTGGGGTTTTTCAATGATTTGCAAATACTTTAATGCTGATGGGGGTTTTAAATGGAAGGTGGAGGTTATTATTACAAAGGGTTTGCTTTAATAAGCGCCTGAAGTAGGAAGAGTTTACTACCACTTTTTTATATTTAGCAATAAATACCTTTAGAAATTTATCTTTTTGTTTAGGAAGAGAGCATTATTCGATAGTCCTGCCACTCTGCTGTGCAGAAGGAATACACAGTTTGCATTTATTTTCTGTCTAATTGGATGCAATTAGCAGTTTCGCATATTTTTTCAGTTCAATTTGACTTCAAATTAGAGATGCACCATTGGGCTTCTTCCTGGCTGATACCAATTTTGATTTTTTGACCTTTTAATTTTCTACAAACTAAAAGGGCTAGAAGAGAAAAATGAGCTGGCGGGTCCTTGATAGAGCTAGCATGAAAGTATATGTTGTGGGTTGGTGAAGAGTTGTTAGTTCTGAGGCATTTAATGACTACAAGGACAAAAATCACAATTTTCGTTGTAATCTCTGGCCGACCGATTGATTGCATCTCTGTTCTCTTGCATGGAACCAATGAACTGTGAAAGTGGAAGTTTTTATTTACCTTCATCCAACTATGCAAGTTTGAAGAATTAAATTTGACTTAAAATCTTTTCGCTTTACTCCCAACTTGGGTTAGTTGCTGGAAGTTAACTTTTGGTTGTCATTTGATGAACAAAAAGCTTTTACAGTAACTGTTTCCTTCCACTCTGTGGTACAGATCGGACCAACAGTGGTCTGCCTCTGACCTCACACCAAATAACACGGCAGATTAAGTTGCACTCAGACATTCAAGGAGCCGCTGAAGCTCGCTGCAGTGAACACACACACCGCCACGGTTCTTGTAACGCGAGTGCTCCCTGCTCCAAAAGTTATGCTGGGCAGCAGCTGCTTTATCTGGCGGCTTGATTGCAAATGGGCTGCAGCCAGAACTTGTTTTTTGTCCTGAGTTTTTTAAAGGCTTTAAAATTTGACCCAAACTATTAAGCTTTACCAAGTGTGAACATTTCATCTTTCGAATTAGTCAGTTTGAATTAGAGCCGTACACATACATCCTCAGTTCTTTGCATCCACATAGATGATACCATAGTGAGATCAGATCTGTGATTTTAGAGTAAACGTGGTTCCTGTGCATTAGTTTCCGTCTCTTGCCATGGCATTTAACTTTAACTTCACTGGTGTTAATGGTTTGACTAAATCGGTTAAGGCTACACTTCTGATCTCGACTCAGTTTTTGTCATCTGCAACAATGTTAACAAGGAGAAACGGTACAGGAACTAAGATATGTCTATATATTACTGTAATTTTGAATCCAAATTAAAATGAAGGAATAACAAGATAATTTATTTTCCTAACCTTTATCTGAGATTTCTGCAGCTCATTAGAGACAAAGTGTTGGTTTATACAGCAGGTGTTCCTAATTTGCATTTAATGAATAGAAGAAGAGTAAAAACAAAAAAACACTCCAGATTTTTCTGTATTTAACCTGCTGATCAGTCTTGGCATAGTCCAGTGTTTTGGGAATTAATTGAATGATTCTTCTCCAACAACACAAAACAAATGTTGCCAATCTGCAGTAATTGTTCACCAGTAGACAGAGACAAAGCAGAACTGCTGATAAAATCAGGATTCAGACTGAGTGTGCTTTTTGTTGGAGAACTAGGCCTGTAACAATAACAAATTTTGCTGGATGATAAATTGTCCCAGACATTATTGCGATAAACAATAATGTTTTGAGCCATTTTCAAGTAATATAATTGCATAATAATGCTAGTACACCCTCTAAGAGATCAATATACTTTAATTCCTATTGTACATTTTAAGAAATTTTAAATATCAAAAATAAATTGAATACTCAAGTCTCTAAATAAAATGTCCCTTCAAAAAAGGGGCTAGTTGAGACCAACGCACCAGAAGCCTTTTGTCACCCAGTCTTTGGTTGAAAACAAGAAAAACAACCATTCAAATGGATTTTATTGCGCTTGTTTTAATTTTTCATGCAATTAATTGATCTACTGCTTTTTGTGACAGGCTTAGACAGAACTATGTAATATGTTTTTAACTTCAGCAGAAACATCAGTTGTAGTTTTTATATTTGGTCTGGTCTGATGGCTGCTTCTGATTTGGAAATGTTGTTACTGCAAAGATGAAAAGCAGCTTCATAATTTTTATTTTTTTATTTTTTTACTTTTTTTTTAAGTAAAATTGACGTCTTGGTAAGCCTGGTGAAAGGTGCATCATCACGCCTAAGTGGCCGCCTCATTCATATGGTCAGTAATCTGGTACTTTTCAGTCCTTTTGGCTCCCAGACAGCTTCCTTCATCTCCCTCTGTTCTTGGATTATCTGTTGGACTCTTGCGTCGAAGCTTACCTGCAGGATATAAATGGAGATCTGTGTACATTACATAAGTGGCCGACAAGATGTTCTGAGACGAATGCCGTGTGGAGGGCTTCAAACAACAAGAACAGACGAACTTAAGTACACTAGAGAGACCCCAGCTGCTCAACTTATCTCTGTTTGAACATCAGTACTGAGCAAATATCTCTTTATTCTAGTAACATTTCTTTGGAACAACTGTATAAAATCACAGTCTCCAAATTTAGTCAGAAAAAGTATTATTTTTAAAGTGATGCAATAATCGATTTATGTGGCAGGTTATTATAAAAGTAAAAAGTTACATTATTCTAGTCTGTAAATTTGCAAAACAGCTTCTTTGATGCTCTTTGGCGTTTAAAATAAGAACAATAAGTAAATCTGTGATTCATAAATTAGGATTTACTTCTTAAGCCATAATTAGTATTTTTATTTAGGATCTTGCTTCCTCTGTTTGGAAATCTGGAGACAAAATGTAGATTTTTCAGTCGTCTAAATGTTCAGTAATAGTGTTGAAGTTGCATGTTTTCCTGATATTGTTTAGCCCGGTTATATAGGCACATCAGAGCACTTTTTGGGTTGAAGTAAATACAAGGTTTCCCTTAGAAAACTTGCTACGCCCGGTGATTGGGGTGCTCGACAGTCTTTCACCCAGCAAACCGCCGTGTTTTTGAGTTTAAAAAATGTTTAAAGTTGACAGGAAATTTGAAAATTATTGGAAGATTAATATCTGAACACCAACTACAAAGCCTTAAAAAATGCAAACATAAAAAAAATAGAAAACTGGCTAAGCCTGGTGGGGGCACAAGTAAAGCCTGGTGTCCCGCCAGGCTTATAATAACCTGGGGAAACCCTGAAATGATTTAATGTTGCATTTAGTAAATATGCCCGGGCTAAACAATATCAGGAAAACATGCAACTTCAACACTATTACTGAACATTTAGAC
>NW_015113905.1:116828-158914 GCF_001443285.1 Poecilia latipinna | reverse complement strand
GAAAACTGGCTAAGCCTGGTGGGGGCACAAGTAAAGCCTGGTGTCCCGCCAGGCTTATAATAACCTGGGGAAACCCTGAAATGATTTAATGTTGCATTTAGTAAATATGACCAGTCAGGTTGAACTTCCCCAAACCAAAGTTTAATGATGATGGTGGGAAGCATTGTGAAACAAATGGAAACAGAAAAAGATGTTTTTAAGATTATAAAACATATCTTAATTTTTAGTGATGTAAAACAGATGAAAAATCTTTAAAAACACTCCCCGATGTCTATTTGAGGTTTATTTTCAGGTTTATTTGTTCAGAAACACATCAAACTTGATACAATATTAAAAATGCAAAAAAGAAAAAAAAAAGTTAAAGTAAATGTCGTCATTTGAAAAACATGCATTAAGCATCAGACATCTCATCAGATGTTTGATGCAACAGATTACCTCGTTGATTTCTGGTCAGTCCCATCTTGGACTCCCAATATTTGGTGTTCATGTTGGTGCTGCTAGAAACTGAAAGTGATGGCCTGTTCTGCTCAGATCCACTCCAACTGCTTTAGCTTAGGTCAGCAGCTCTATCTCTGGCCTGCTCTCAGCTCAGAAGGTTAAACTAGCTTTCAGTCACTTGTCCTGACCTCCTGGGATGCTTGAGTGAGAATCTGCCCACACCACGTGAACTTAGCACTTGTCAAAGCTCCCGTTATGTAAGCCTGTGAGCTCCAGTCTGCTAGGAGCAGCAGGTAAGAGCCTTAACGGTTAGTTGTGGCCAGTGATCTCACAGAGTCAGAAATAGAGGAGATCTTAGGGTGACTGGCTAATGGGATGTTCGATGGAGGCCTGAATTCTCACCCCGTCATCTTGTTTTAAAATAAACAAAGATAATCACCAATGGGAGTGTTGTGTTGCTGCTGGGGCTGCAGGCGCTCAGTTGAAACATAATGATCAGGCACATATTTGTTTTTGTCTATTTTAACTCACCAAAGTGGGAAACACTTTCACAAGCAAAATATTTGATTAAAAACATTTATTAGATAGTATTTTGGTTGGAAATCGTAATTACTTTACTTTCTGCAAACTAGAATATTGTTGGAAAAGGATTTGCAGGAGTTGCATGCAACCACAACATAGAAAACTGAGCAGGCTGTGCACAAAGAAGTGAATTAAAAGGAAAACGTATTCAAAATGCATTTCTGTGGCGTTCTCAGACTGTGAAAGAGCAAGAGAGAGCAAGACTTATCGCAGAAAACAGAAAGGCTGAAGAAACGTGCTTGATTTTTATCTTTTAAGTTTGGAGCCTGTCTTTTTTGGAACCTGCTAAAAGTAGGAATGATGGCAAACTTTTAGAAATCTCAGTTAAGGAAACAATCTATTTTATTTGGGGAATTCATATAATGGCTACAATTTTAGTAATGCTAGCCATGATAAATGCTAGTATAAGATTCTAAAGAACATTCTGCCTTCATTTGTTCCCCTGTTATCTCATTAAATTGACTCCTTATGGCTGGAAAGCCGTATTCATTTTTTTAAATACTGTTCTTATCTTACAGTTCTTGCAGAGAAATTCTAACGTCAGCAGCAAAAGCTTTGATCGATTAATCACTAATGAGATCGAATAACAATTGAAACTACTAATTCAGTCATCAGGTAGTCTGGTAGTTTATTTATTCTTGCCAGAAATGTTAAGATAAACCAAAATGATTTATTAGTATAAAGAAAATATAGATTTGCATGATAATTGATGGTTTTCAATTTTCAAAAAAGGACATCATTGAAGTTGTTTCAGTTTCCAGGTTCTCATCTTGTTTTACAAAGACGACTAGAAAGGCTGAAAGCAGTTTCTTTTTTTTTGTCTTGTGAATAATTGCAATCCTACTTGGAAAGCATCTACATTAACTAATCAGGCTGAGGTTGAAAGCATCTCTTTATCTTGCCAAAAGTTCCTGTTTTCTCTTTAGTAAGTGGCTGAAAATGAAAGATTTTCACATTATAGAACTTTTATTGAGTTTTTCTAGTTGCTGAATTGTTGGTAAAGTAAATATTGACCATATAAACACATCATGTTGATTAATTTCGTAGCTCTTGCTTTTATGAAACTCTCAGGAGCAGCACTAATTAACCTTATCAGTCTTGTTTATAATAATGGCGGGCAAAACATTTTAGTCATCTTGTAAACAGTGGGACTGGATGGATGCTGCGTATTTTCGATTAAAACTAAAAGCAAACAACTGAATAAGCCATTAGGCTTTCCAGGAAGTGTTATTAATTTCTAATGCGAGTCAAAAGCATTTTGTAAAGTAATTTTTTTTATCTGACTGTGGTAACAAGAATGACTGCATGACTTGTTGTTTCTCCTTTGCCTCAAAAAGCATCGTTATGCACCACAATCTATCAAGCAATTAAAATGCAAATGTAAGAGAATTGGTGGTTCAGATGGAGAATAACTTGAAATGAAAAGTGCACGTATAAGAAACAAGAAACAAAACGTATAAAAAACAAAACATTGGCCCAAATAAAATCCAATTTGCTTTTGGTTTTGAGGCCTGTAGTTGTGGAAATATAGTAAGTCGGCTGCACGGTGGAGTAGTTGGTTGTTCTTGCAGGAAGGAGGTTCTGGGTTTGAATCCCAGTTCAACATATTTCTACATGAAGTCTGTGCGTTTTCTCTGTGTTTTTAAATGTTCTGTCTTTCTCTCACAGTCCAAAACTTGCCATATGAATGTGCATGGTTGGTTTATTTATTTATTTGCATAAAATTCAAAAGTGTTATCTAAAACCATACCAAGATTTCTAGCAAAATGAAAACAATAGTGACGGATAGAAGATTTTTCTCCCCATTGTTTTCCCCAACAATGAGAAATTAATGAGACTTAAAAAAAAAAAAAAAAAAAAAAAAAGGTTTGTTTTCCCTGGAGTTGTTTGGTTTCAGGTTATCATTGTAGCTGTAATTTTTATGAGTTGTATAAAAGTCAAATTCTTCTTAGGGAGTTTTTCCTCAATCAGTGAAAGTTATGTCGGTGTGTAATGTCCAGAATGTGATTTTAAATGTTAAAAATATTCATCAGTGTCTCACAGGCACAACACTAATAGTTTTACAATGAAGCTTATAGTGTAAATTAAATCATTTTCTTCCATCTTTTTGAGTCTGTACTTTTAACAAAGTAACTACTTTCACATTTCTTACTTTCTTAAAGAAACAGAAAACATTAACTGAAGTCTCTAATGTGAAGTGTTTAGACTGTTATTCTTAGTTTTGACCTGATATTCCTGCTTTTAGCTGCCATAATCTATGAGCTTTTAACAACTTTAGCTTAGAGAGTTAAGAAAAAGGCTGTTGAGCACATTAGCTTTACAAAATACATTTTTTCTTCCTTTCTTCCTGTAGATGAAAATAGTTTACAACCTTTCATTGAACCCGTCAGATTTATAACGAGACTCACATTTTACAGCTCAACAAATATTGGCAAGGCTGTAAAGCTGTTTCGACAACGAGCCTCAAAGTTCTTGCAGGAAATGTGAGTTGCATCTGCAGAGATGCATGCACAGGCACATTATTATGCACGTGGTTATCGACAGGTGTGGTTGGTGCATCTACACATGTTCTGCTCCCTGCAAACATTCAGTGGTCCCCGTTTCTCCTTTATCTTGCATATTGTTCATTGCTGTTGTGATATGTTTTTGCACTTTGATATTAAGTAGAAAGGAGGACATTATAAATGCTTCTTTTGTCTCATTTGCTAGTTACCCAGCTTGGTTAAAAGGTTGAAAAACCTTTTAGAGTGTGAGTGCAAAGTGTTTTTTTTTTATTTTATTTATGGAGAATTATCCTGCTTGTTAATGTAGTTGAGGCAATTAAAGTGGTGAGAATTGGAAACTTTAAGCTTTTTCTTGCCTTGTTGAAGCTGCTCACTCTTTTGTGCTTCAGTTTTGGAAGTCTGATTTTGAATCTCCTTCCCTCAGTAACAACTTCCTGTCTGATGGCGTTGACACTTTTATTTTATTTTGAGTCATCAACCAATTTTTCTGTCCGTCTCTAGTTCAGAGAGCCGAGACTCAATTTACTTCTTTCTACTTGCATGGTTTTATTCAAGGAGATGACTAAACAATTAAAAAAATTTCACCAGACATTCCTCTACTTTATTAGTATGTCTGTTTGTTTTTTTAAATAAAATGACCCAAACAAACTGTAAAACCTCATCAGGTGGTTCTGATTGAATGATGACTTTTTCAGTTTAAATAAAAATTTATGTTCAAGTCGGAGCTGCTCAACATCTACGATAGTTTTCATTTCTCACCCTGTTTTTGGCCTCCATGTTTTTCCGCTCGCTCTTCTTTTCATGCGATTATCAACGTATCCTCTCGCGTCTCTTGTTTAGCAGTCTAAAGCGCCGCTTTCCTCACATCCAGAAGCTCCTCCAAAACAAGCAGCCATGGGCAAACAGAACAGCAAACTCCGCCCCGACGTCATGCAGGACCTGATGGAGAACACGGACTTCACCGAGCACGAGATCACCGAGTGGTACAAGGGCTTCCTGCGGGACTGCCCCAGCGGCGCCCTCAGCATGGAGGAGTTCAAGAAGATCTACGCCAACTTCTTCCCGTACGGGGATGCCTCAAAGTTCGCCGAGCACGTCTTCCGCACGTTTGACGCCAACGCCGACGGGACTATAGACTTCAGGGAGTTCATCATTGCCCTGAGCGTCACCTCCCGCGGCCGGCTGGACCAGAAGCTGAAGTGGGCGTTCAGCATGTACGACCTGGACGGGAACGGATACATCAGCAAAGCTGAGATGCTGGAGATTGTAACGGTAAGAGGCCGTCTTTTAGATTTTTGTCAGGTGTTTTCGTTCATCCAGGTTTCTTAGAAGTTAAAATGTCACTTGAATATTTGTGGCGTAAA
This sequence comes from Poecilia latipinna, assembly GCF_001443285.1. Taxonomy (NCBI): domain Eukaryota; kingdom Metazoa; phylum Chordata; class Actinopteri; order Cyprinodontiformes; family Poeciliidae; genus Poecilia; species Poecilia latipinna. The sequence goes on along the minus strand of NW_015113905.1, from coordinate 154,026 downwards.
CTAAAAAAAGTTAAGCTCTTTGAATAGTGGAAATATTTCAGACTGAAAACTTTGCATTAAATTTTGAGTAATTTTAAACGTCTAGTCCAGTGGTCTGCAACATGCGGCTCCGGAACCACAAGTGGCTCTTTGGACCTTCAACAATGAGTCTGAATATCTATGGCTAAAAAATAAAAAGTATAAGCTGAGGATTTAAATAATGACATAACAACAAATGCAGCACTTTTTCAGTTTGTTCCTGCAATATTTGCTTTGAATTTCCACTAAGAATTTAGATTAAAAGTACCAATAAATTGCTTTTATATGTTTTTCTTGTCATTAGGTTTGAATCTATGGGCTTTTTTAATTGTACATAATTTTCCATCTGACAGAAGAAAAAAAAATCATCCTCTTTGCAAAATGTTTTTGGTTTACCTTTAGTTTTAACCCGAAATATACAGGTAAAATGATGGTTCTTTTAAAAATTACTACACATGTCCTAAAATAGACATTTATGTACATTTATAAATTGTCTTTTTTCAAAAATTAAAGGGAGATTTGTGTGCCAAAATATGCATTTGATTACATTTAAATTCCCTGATAAAGGCAGTCCATTAGTATTTACATTTTGTTTTCCCAACTTTACATTTGAATTTTGCAACCCTGCTTATATTTTCATTATCTCTTCTGTTCTGTGTCATTTGACAGCTGAAAAATCTTCTGATAGTAGAAACTATCCGTTCCTTTCTTGTTCTCAGATTTCTCTGAATTGGACTCGTCTAGAGGAGAGTTCATTTAGCCGTGCGCTCCTTCACTTACAGCTAAATCAAGTTTTGTTTTATTGGGCGAGTGCTTTAGATTCCTCACTGTGCGTCAAACACACACACACACACACACGCGCACACACACATCCTCTACACGTGTTGCATAATACAACTTAGAGCTAAATCAAGCAGACTGCGTAATCCTATTCTCCAAGTTGGTTTTCTTTAGTTTTAGCTAAAGTCTGAAGTGAAAATGTGTTTATTTGTTGGGATTTTTTTTAAATCTCCACAACACTGCATCAAGATTTAATAAGCATTTAGAATCAAACAGAAATAGTTTCTACAAAACAAAAACAAAACTGGAAAGATTAAATAAAACTGTATTTTTGTACTGTTGTTATTCCTGGTACAATGCCAGAGAGAAATCTTCATACCTCTTGATTTTGTTTTGTTTTTGCTCTTTTTAAAAAACTATGCACTTTTTTAGCCCTCTGTGTCTGTACTTTGTCACAACTCCAAACGTTTGCATCTCAACAATCAGAATCAGAATCTGCCGTATTGTCCACGATTCTCTGCATTATTTAAAGTAAAAATAACCAGTTGTTACTAGGTAAAATGTCTCAAAATAAGTCAGATTGGATAGAGAATCTCTGCAAACATCAAAATCAACTCTTATTGATGTTTTTTTTTTTTTTTCCAGGCCATTTACAAGATGGTCTCCTCTGTGATGAAAATGCCAGAAGACGAATCCACGCCTGAGAAGCGCACAGACAAAATCTTCAGGCAGATGGACACAAATCGAGACGGTAAGGCTGCTCAGAGTCCTTAACTCAACATTCTTGAGGCAAAACTTGTTTTAATTGCATTAAACTTTGTCTGTTTCAGGCAAACTGTCCCTGGAGGAGTTCGTGGAGGGAGCAAAGAACGACCCGTCCATCGTGCGGCTGCTGCAGTGTGACCCCAGCAGTGCTGGGCAGTAGGAAGCTGGACTGATGCGTTAGCACATTTTCAAAATGGCTCCCATTTGACCCACCTGAGACTCTTTTGAAATGTAATACTTTGACCTATAGAGAGGCACATGAACACACGGACACATGCTGTACCGAAGCACGACGTATACGTCTGTAAATAATCTTTCACACGCTGTTCACGGGCCTCTGTGTTCGGTCAAAGGTTCTGCACAAACACGGGTCTGATCCGCGGTACAGATTTGACTTGAAGGACTGAAATTACCATCAAAGACTCAAAGTTGAAACGGAAAAGCTTTTCCCTGCGCTGAGACCGCAGTCGGCAGGGATGACGCAGCTCATCCACGAGGTACGCTGAAGCAAATCCATGTTTGTTTTTACCCTTTTTTTTAATTATTATTATTTTTTAAAAGCAGGATTTCCTATTTAAAGAGAATAATGTTGGTTTTATCTGTGTGACTGACACAGACGGTTTGCAGAGTGGTGATGAACAGATCTTTACCAAGTATTGCAATGTAGCTCACTGTCAACACTGGGGGGGAAATGAAGCATGTCAGTCTGGGGCTACAGAACGGTTATTTAGACACAAGATCTGGGAATCATTGTTTTAAATAAATATTTCTTTTATGTACTGTATTTTTTTTTTTTTTTGAAAGAATGTCATGAAAGAACCAAAACTGACTCTGCTTTCTAAATGAAGTTGTGACCGCAGGGTATACCGCCGTGGTCTCTGGAGAGCGACTCTACGTTATGCACAAACTGAGCTGCGATCGTTTGTCTGCAACCGCAGTTTAAGTGTGAAAGAAAAAGAAAAAAAGCAAAAGATATATGGATATATAGTATGTTCTCATTTTATTCTGACGTTACGCTGCAGCGTTTTGCTGCAGCGCAAAGATTTCACTTTCAATTTTCATGCGTAAAATACTGGAATGTGACTGATATGTTAATTTCTTTTACTTGACAAATATGTAATAAACTTGTACAGTGTATTCACACATATTTATGCTAGACATGTTTTAAGCAAAAGGAGAGAACCAGGTGTGTTTTTGCACGTTTGGCTTTGTTACAATTAGTTTGAAGCAAATTAATTTCCCCTCATAAGAGAAGGAATGTTGAAATCCAAAGCCGTTCTCCCTGATTTAATTTAATTTTCTGTGCAAGAAAGCTAAAAAAAAAAAAAAAGAAAATGTTCTGTACAAGTGATAAAGTTCAGATTTTGTCTGAGTAAATGCCAGCAGTCGTGTTTTTAACTTTTCCACAAACTGAAAACTGATTGCAGGAGCAGATCTCACTGTGAACATTTCACTTGTTCCACCAGGATTATTTCACTGCCCTGCTGATATGAGAAACTGCTGTATTCACATGTTGAAATGTAACTATTGGGTGAACATTAAAAAAAAAAAAAGAAAAATCCAGCTGTGATAATAATTTTGCAGTTCTGCTCCTTTCATTGAGACAATCAGGTACTTCCACCTCTTTATTTCATTTCACTTGCATCCTGTGGTCAAGTGCCAAATATAGAAGAATGAAATGAAAGAAGAAAAAATCACAGTATTGTATCCATTTATTCTGTACGGTTCAACTGTTGAACAAAAAGGAAAAAAAAAATCACTATAATTTTCTAGATTTTGTATGGGTAATTTGCATCATGTATTCTGTGTAGGATGTTCATTTTGTTCAAATAAAAGCAAAACGGAGGAGTAAGGATTTATTTTGCAGCTCTTTTTGTAATATAAGGGGTATGATGTATAAAACTGGATTTTTTTATTGGAAAAAAAATATATATTTCAGTATTTTAAGTCAAAGCTTGAAACTTATCAGTTGTGGAAAAACTTCAGATTTCTTTGGGGGGTTTTTTAATCTGTGTTTTATCACAAATGTTTTCATAGCATCAGGTTTTAATGTCAAAGATAATCAGAGTTAATAAAATATTTAGTTTTTGAATTATTTTATTTTAGGAAATAAAAGCTACTAGACTTACCTGACCTCAGGTGAGGCGTTACAGGCCCCTAAATTAGTTGAGACACTTTTGGAGATGAGAGCTACCATCAGGTTTTTCCTATTTTTCCAAAAAAATAACAATTGTAGTAAATTCAGACGCAGATGAACTAAAAAAAAAAATCAGATTGACTGCAAACATGATTTAAAAACAAAAAACAGAAGTAATTTATATTTTTTTTCCACACCATTGTAAGAGTAGAAATTATTTTTTTGATTTTTTTTTTTTTTGCTATTGCCTAATTGATAAATTATAGCTATTTGAAAAAGGGCATTTCTGTTCTGTTTGTTTTTTTATTAGATTTTCCAAACAGCTGTACTTATATTACATCTCCATTTACAAATGAAATATTTCATTCGTCTGTTTTAAAAACCATGCTAAATAAAAACGTAGCTTCTACCACGTGGCTGAAAGACGAGGGCATCAAACAATTTTAAAATTCATTTACTTTGATTTTGAAGAAATCTACTTGAAATTGTTGGATCATATGCATAGAAATACAAACAAATAATAAATAATGACACTTCTAGCAAAAACAAAGTTTGGCATGCAGAAAAAATAAAAGCTGCTAAGTTGTACTTGGAATCAACTAAGTAAATTAAAGCTGCGGCTACATACAGCATATCAGACATATTTAAGTGGCATTTGGCAAAAAACACGTCTGTACATAATTATTTTATACAACAAAGAGTTTATACAGTAAAAATATTCAGTAAAACCGAAGTACATGGGTATGGAGTCCAGTGTTTCTTCTATCAATTCACAAGAACGTCTTTTTTTTTTTTCTTTTTTTTTTTGTCATCTTGCATAGGAAATAGAAAATGCTTCATAGAGGTAAGTGTAGTGTGGGAATCGGGGGATTCAGAGGTTTGAAGTAAAGTCCATCAACTCATCAGAAGTTTCTCCTGCAGGCGATGAGATCCGAGGGCGAGCCGTCAGATCTCCGTCAGGATGACCTTGAAGGCGTCGGCACTGCTCTCGATGCCGAGGATGAAAGTGTCTTCGTTGGAGTAGTGCTCGACGATGTTGTCGTCCATGTTCACCAGGATTCTTCCCACCAAAAACATAAATAGTAGAAAAAATTGAATACTGAATCCAAAATTTAGATCTAAAGGGTTTTTTTGGGTTGTTGGTAAATTATGAGCTTTTTCAAAGAATTTTAGATAATAGATAAAGCCTTATTTTGAAAGGTCATCAGGGTTGGTTAGTAATGTGGAAGCTGCTTATGGAGGGCAGATCCTGCCAAAACTGGCAGTACATTTAGAAAAAAAAATGGCTTGATAAAGAAGTAAATGTACCAAAAAATAACTTCCTCAATTTATTTGATTTCACATTATGACATGAATTAATGTTTATCATTTTCAATTATTCTAACATTGTTGCTATTATTTTTAATTTTCCATTTTATTTTATGTTACAGTATTTTCACTCATTGTTTTGTTAGTTTTAATTTCAATATTTTTTTCTACGTTTCTCCCCCATATTCTGTAGTTATTTTGTATATTTTATTTACTATCACTTATTTTTTTATCATACTTTGATATATTACCTCCTGTAATATTTCATTTTCTCCTTTATCCATTTATTTACAAATGTTATTTTCCCCATGTTTTCTTTGTTTTTTTTTCTATTATGGAACGATTTCTTTCTTTCTACATTTATTGTCAATTTTGGCAGGACCAATCTTTTTCACAATAATAAAGATTTTATTTTGAAGACATTACTGCTTCAAACCTATTAGGAGTTTTCACAGAATTAAAAGCCAAAACCACTCCCAAAATTGTTACTTTTGGTCATGTTTGATCATTAATTTAAACCTAAATCTGTCAATTTCTGGACATAAAACAGTTCTACTTTGACACCGGCTCACCCTTTTTTACTTTTCTTGTACACTTTGGCTATCCTCTCTGTGGGCACGCCATACTTCTCTGATATCTGTAGAGAAAAAACAGAGGGGCGCGTGAGGACGAGATCTTCTGGAAATATATTCTGTGTTTGACGCCTGCAGACAGAAAGGCAGCGCTCACAGCGTCCATCAGTCCTTTGAGGGTTGGAGACTTCAGCATCAGAGCATCAAACACTTCATCCGTCTCCTTCCTGACGTACAGCAGCACTGCAAAGCAAAAGCAGAAGGCGGCTAATGCAACCTGACTGGTAATGTCACAGTTCCTTAATTTTCTCTTTATTTTTCATGAAGCCTCAAGGATCTCAAGGATCTCAAAGTTTCCTTTCTTGCACAACAAGAAGATCAGAATCACAAATAACCTTGGGCTGTTATTTTGACATTTCCCACACGTAGTTATTAAAAATCACCCAGACCAGCACTATTCCGGAACAAGCCGTGCTTGGAGAGGATTTTTAGCGTGTTTTGCCAAGGATGAACATTGAGTACCATGTTTTATTCCCCAGGAGCTTCAGAGTAAATAAGGATGTGTGAAGTTCAGGAACAGCTGCTTCGTTCCTCGTGGGAATACGTTGCTGCTTCAAATTGTGCTGACTCAAAATAAAAGCGTTTGCTATTCCTTACGTCCAAGCAAACACACTGGCTTTAGCAAATGCTCAAATAATTTGGTATTACTTGCCAGATGTGACTGAAAGCAGACCATCTATTGCTTTTACCTGCTACAGATTAAAACAGCATTTTGTTTATGGCTGTAAATATGGTGAAAAAAAAAAAAAAAAAAAAAGCAGAGGAATAAAAATTTTGTTACAGACTTTATTATCCTCTTCCAGAGTTAATATCCAGACCTGGAAAATACTCAAATGAAATTCCAGACCTTCCCAAACTTTGCAGGAGCCCCGTTAGTCGGAAAGCACGTCTTGTGCTCGTGTTACCTCGTTTGTGCGTCTCTTCCCGGCTCTGTTTGTGTGGCGACGGGCACAGGTCTTCATCAGTCGGCCTGAACATCCTCTTCACCAACACGCTCCTAATAAATAAATAAATAAATAAATAAAAAGGAAGAAGAAGAAATTATAATCCCGAGATCTGCTGGCTTTGTTGTTGCTATGAGGCGTGGTTTCCTGTTTTCCTGCTGATGCACTCACCCTTCTCTGTCAATCTCTTCTGCGTTGAACGTAAACACCTAGGCACAAATTAGGAGTTAGAGGTGAAACGTCAAAGCGTTATGCAAAATGTTTTAATATTTAACATAAAATCAGGACAATAACACTGTTCAAAAATGCCAGCTAATCCGTTTCTAATTGAGTAACAGTCACAGTGACAGAAACTTTTGTTTCGGTTTTGCTTCCAAGAAAGTCAAAGTTTTTTTTTTTTTGTTTTGTTTTATTTTTGAAAGAATATTCAACAAGATCACTTGGAAGCAAAATGTCAAGAAATGTCAGAGGATTTCACTTTTTTTCCACAGAATTGGACATTTTACAAAATGTATTGGTTCATAAAACTACGCATCAGCTTTTTTCACGTTGTTGCATTGCAAGCTTAAACTTTGATGCATTTTGTTGGAATTTTATGTGACACATCAACACAAAGAAAGACAACAGATCTATATAGTGTTTTATTTTAAAATGGCACATGTTTCTACTTTTTTCTAGAATCTCGTCTGCCTCGTTTGGCCTCCATCTCAAAATGTGGCGCGCTTAAGATTCCCCACGTCTTGAATGGATTGTTCTATAACAAGTACTGATTCTTTTCATTCGATCACTTTTATTCAGTTTGTAAAAACTCTGCTTTGTTTTGCATTTGTCCAGTTTAACAGAGTCACTTTGAAACCCAAATATAAAGTTGCTTTGAGGACAAGAAAAAGCTGTGAAATAGTATATTTCTGGTATTAAATCACTGTAGGCTCTCAAAACACAAAAAGGATAAAATGTTGAAATCAATTATTGGATTTGACAAATCGAAGATGAAAGATGTTATTCAAACATAAAAGAGCTTGAAAATTTCTGCACATTCAGAAATGAAAACTTTTGCATTTTAGAAAATGGAACGAGGGAGAAAGTGTGGAAAACCCATCATGTTTCCACGCTAACTTATTCAGATCTGGAATACGATTAAAGCCATTTCTAGACTTTTCTAGAATGCATCCGAATGCTTGCTGCAGGAACATTTGAAGTATAGAAAAACAACGTTGTCATTTCTTCAGCCTGTGGTTTCCCTGTCCCTCTTTATGCACCTCTGCAGTAGGTGAAGCCCATAGTTTTTGAAACATTTTACCATTACAGATCTGTAAAGTCAGATTTCGGCTAAGAGGTTTTGTTGAACAGGGCGCCTACCTGCCCAGCCCTCTGCAGGTTACCGAAGTGAACGTCAGGGATGAAGAGGACCGGCTGGGCCTCCAAGTCCGTTATGGTCTTGAAGAAAGTGACGTCGGACTTTTTGGGAATAGTTATGACCCCGACACTGGCATCTTTCCCTACGCAGAAGAAAAACGAAGCACTTCATTCATAATAATTCACCCGGTCTTTGTTTACTACTAAAACAAAAATAACTCTGTTTGTAGCCGTAAACTGTAAAGAGAGCACTCTATTTCTGCTTCCATGTTTCAAATCATCTCAGTTACTCTTTATTTGTGTTTAATTTTTGCTATACCTTTCGACTTCTTGCGCAGTAATTTCCTCTCTTCATCTCTTATTTTTCTCTCAGCTCCCTGGAGAAAAAAAAGAGTCAAGTGGTAAAAAAAACGATTCAAGTCTGCAGGAGTAGCTAAAAAAACAAAAAGCCTTATTTATGCGCGGCTTTGCTTTGACCACTAGAGGGAGCACTGATGTCAGGATTCAGCCTCATTGCTCTGAAAACTACAGGAAACATTGAAGTCGGAACTTCAATACTTTCAAAGCAAACCTCAATTTTTAAAGGCAAAGTTTCACAACTACAAAAACTGATGTTAAAGTAAATCACACAATAAAATTGGTTAGGAAGATAAAATTTGCGACCTTATTGTAAATATTCCTTTAAAATAGTTAAAAATGTAAAAAATATAAATAAAAAAAAAGAGCCAAATAATGTGCAGATTCATAAAAATAAAGACATCCACAAGTCAGGTTTGGCAGCATTGGTAGCTTTTTGTCTTGTTTTGTAAAACAAAACTTGCATGTTATACTATGCAGGCTGTGAGTTGTTCTCTCCTCTACAGGATTTGGCTGCAGTTCCTGTTGTCACCACTAGAGTCCAGCAAACTACAGGTCTGCAGCATCCTGCACTGCATCTTCAAGATAAAGGTATTTCGTTGCATCAGTATAATCTCACACATATGAGAGTCTGTTGATTTATTTACAAAAGTAAAAATAAAAAGTAGAAATGTGAATAAAAAAAATTATAAATAGGTGAAGGTAAATACAGCTGCGGATAAAATGAAGAGCCCACTGCACTGAACCCCATTAAAAACCTTCTGCTTATTCCACCAAATATTGATCTCTGAACTCTTCCCGAGTTAAAACATTAGTGTTGTTATTTCTAAATAAATGTAAACTTGCTTTCTTTGCATAATTTAATGTCTGAAACCGCTGCATCTTTGTCATTATTTATAGACTGTTTCTCATTTTATGCAAATTAATACAATATTTTTGCTTGGATTTTTTTTTCTCTTGGCCACTGTTCAAAATGGTAAAAACAGGAGAATATGTTCTTTATAAATCAGAAAAAGGCTGTGAGAAAATAGCAACTCACCTAAACTTGCACTTGATTAACAAACCATATTGCAACAATTCACAGTAACAAGGACAGTTAGATAGATTTTACATTTCACATGTCACCAACAAAAACTAAGAATCTTTACCGGGTTTTATAGCTTTTACAGTAAAGCAGGATTGAGTGGCATGTTCCTGCAGATGTTAACAGCGCAGCAGTGTTTGGTCACCTTGTCACAGAAGACCTTGATCTGTGAGTACGCCCTGTGGAGCGGCTTGTTGCTGCGGTTGTTGTAGCTGTACGTGTCGATCTGGATCATCAAAGGAAGACCCTTCACCCCCTTCTGGGAGGAGAAGTCTGTGCTCAGGCAGTTGACGGTGATGAAGATCTGAAGGCGACAGAGTAAGATGAGCAGATCCGGCTTCAGCACTCGCACACGTAAAACCTACTTAAGACAGGAAGTGATCTTTGTTGGGGACGTGCAGCCTCCTGATTCGAACCTTCTTCTGTTCTCGTCTACAGAAATCTTCATGGGTCTCTTTTGTTTCACTCTCTAAAGCCACGCAAGCCAAATTCCTTTCAACTCATCTTGGTTTTTGCTCTGCAGGAATCTCAGCAGATAAACATCGAAACATGATTATCGCAATCCAGAAGGTAAGCAAGCTGTCACTAAGTTCAGTAAATAAACAGTTTTTTCCCTCTAATCTTCTTATCAAAATATCTCCATTCAGTAAGATTAGACAAATAACATTCGTGTTTTCATGTCTTTTTATTTAGATTTAACTCTGGACTTTGACTAGACCACTATGATACATAATTAAGCTATCACCTAACCTGTCTATTCCATCTCTGGCTGAAAGTTTAGGGTCTTTGATCCACTAGAAGGTGATATACAACCCCAATCTTAAGTCTTTTGCAGCTTGTAGCAGGTTATCTCCACAGCATAATGCTGCCACCACCATGTTTCACCCTGGAGACGGAGATAGATAGGTATCCTCTTCTTTTCACTTCAATATTATGTTATATTTTGTGTAAAATTAAATATCCAAACAACAAATAACAATAGCAATTTGTCCTGAGTGAAAATCAGCAATGTATGCATGTATGTAACAGTTTTTGCTTGTATTTATTGGAATTGACTGTCGCCACATGCTTGTTCAGAAAGAGAAATGCAACCAGCTGGGTTTCCTTAGGCAGAAAACCTGGTGGACTAAAGCATTTTATAATACGGATCTAACTGGAATTAGTCTTTTTATCTGTGTGTATGATTAGATTGACTATATTCAAGTACATTGACAAGATGTTCTTGTTTTGTAAAGTGTGTTGGGATGACATTTCTCTAAACAGACTATATACTTGCGCCAAAATATCAAGTATGTGACAAATAGAGCAAGTCAGAGATAGTAAGAAGCATTGGCTTTGATTTCTTTCAATCGTCTTTGTCTACGCTTTTGCAATAAAAAAAAAAAACGGTCTCTTGACTCACAGTGCACATAAACAGACCAAACGCACACACCGAGTCCGTCAGAAATGAGGGCAAAACAAACAAGAGAGGGTGGGGACGGGCGCTGGTGTGTGTTGGCTCTTGGGGGCACTCCGAAGTTTAAACACCGACGGGGCTGCGTTTAAGGAGTGGTCACAAAGGAGTGGGCTTCACAGAAACAAAGAGAACAAACAGAGCAAATGTAGGCGGCTCTGCCCGTCGGTTTTATGACACCCAGCTGAAAACGTGCCAGCTAGAGAGAAGATACAGCTTTCGGTGCTCAGATCTTGACTGATTGCAGCATTATAGGATTTAATATTAAACATGACAGTAAGCTCTTGAGCATTTGCGGTGTCTACAGGTCAGACGGTTGCATCACATTCGAAAAACCGGTTAATTTGTCAAGTAAGAGCGTTTGTTTGCCAACATCTGAATCAGCACAAAAAAAAAAAAAAAACCTGTCGAGCTGCTTTTCCACATCCACAACACGCCTCTAGTGAGAGTAAATAGAGTAAACTGGTTTCTGGGAAAATTACTATGACATTTAATTCCTGCATGCAAAAAAAATACAGTAACATAAGTCCTCTGTACCTTGGCCTCTTCGTTCACATCCCAGGTGAAGGAGATGGCGTTGTAGGCGATTTCTTCAATATTCCCGATTGTGTTGAAGCTCTCCTTGTAATCAGCTGTTTAATAAAAACAGTATATAGTTTATTTCTTGCAAATACAAATTTCGAATGTATTCCCAGCTATCAGGCATTAACCCAACAAATTGGTCAATAAGAGCAAAAACTGGTAGCTATTGTTAAGATAAGCAATCATGTGGCACGCTTCAGTTTTAGGACATAAAGCCTTATCTGCTTGAGTAAACAGAGAGTCTGGCTTCAAAGGGCAAGAGAGGATGCAAAGAAAGGCTATTCAACTGGGACATAAAAGGGCAACTAGATCAGTGCTTCGGTTTGCTTTGGGTTGACCTCTGACCACAAGTATGGAAAAATAAAAATTGGGGCCATAATAAGAATGCTCTTCGGCCAAGCACCCAAAGGAACATGCTAAAGAAACAAACAAACCTACAAATGAATAAATATATGTGTGTAAATAAAAGCCGGACTGCTTTTGGGAGGGATTTTCTTTCATTTTCAGAGCCTCTTCAGCTGTTACATGAAATGTTAAATCTCTCTGTTAAGATACAGTAAGCTTAAACTCTAAGCTAGCTGGCTAGTTAATCCTGAGCTATATAAGGTAGCTCGCTGAAGATAATGAGTTCTAGCTAAGATTGCTAGCTGACATAAAATAAGCTCGAGCTCCAGATAAGCTTGCTATCTTATTTAATGCATAATATAGTCAAAGTTTCAGATAAATAACGTAGCTATCTTATTACAAATTTAAGCATAGCATAGCTAGCTAGGCCATCTGAAGTTTAACATCAGCTTCAATTCTAAAATGAAATTGCTTTCTAGATAAGTTAGCTAGAAATAGATAAGCCTAAAATCTTGATAAGTCAGCTAAGAGAAGATGACCTTCAACTCAAGAAAAGATAGACTGGCTAACTAGCTTACCAAGAGTAAGATAAGCTTAAACTCTTTGTCAGCTAGCTAGCATTTATAAGCTATAAGCTTGCTTACTTAGAGAGTGTCAACTAGAGTGAACTTAGCTTAGCTTAATTTCCAGAAAGGAAAGCCAGATGGATACGGACAGAGAGGTAAGGGTTCATATATTTGATTCATTTGAAATACTAATTTTTAAATAAATTAAAAAACACACACCAAAGTTAGTCTGATACACATATAGAAAAAAACCCCTTTAGAATAAATAATAATCAATTATACTCAGTCGACTGCTTTTTTTTTGTGGGATGGATCCGCTAAGATTTGTTTTTACTGTTTGACAACAAGTTAGTTTAATGTGACCATTGTCCAAATGTGTATTAGCGAGGTCCTCCATTATCCTAACCGCCATCGCATGAACACTTCCTGGTCTCTGAGCAGGTGCACAAAGCAGCAGGGCAGGCTGAAGCACGCCTTCCTGTGCGAACACCCCCCGAGTAAATAACCTCATTCAAATGACCCATTCTCTGAAGCAGCCCCGGGGTACGATGCGCCTTGTCTCAACCTCCATTCATGCCAGCTTTTCTTTAATTTCCATCCGGCTAGAACTCACTTTTACAGCACTGCCGTATACAGGTGGTCTACTAGGGAACAATGTTTCGAAAACTTTGAGTGCAATTATGTGCAGATACGTTTCTGCAACCGCATCTGTTGATATAGTGGAAAAAATATTTATGCCCTATGGGTTGAGCTGCTACCCCGCCTCTCGCCCGGAACGTTAGCTGGAGATAGGCACCAGCACCCCTCCCGACCCCACTGAGGGACAAGGGTGTTCAGAAAATGGATGGATGGATGGATGGGTTGAGCTGCTGATGCATCTGATCTGTAACTGTGTCTCACACATGAACATAAAAACAGACTCATTACACTTGCAAAAACATTAAAAAGAGACACCTGAGGGATTTGTTCTAAAAAAAAAAAAAAAAGAGAGAGATTACACTTCCTCATAGCAGTTGTACGGTGGATATTTGGAGAGAGGCTAGAGACATAATTTCATGCTTTAGTAAGATCAAAAAGCTAGTTAAAAGGCAACAGGGTTCAAAACTTTTACAACAGTTATTTATAAGTTAACAAAACTACTTAATTATGTAACCTAACCAAGAGAAAATCGTGATCTAAGCGTAACTCGAGTCAATAACAAAGAGTTGCACTTTTCATGTCTTTGGAGATCACGCCGACAGATTCCTTTAGTTTGGCTTTATTTCTTCAAGAACCCTCTTATGCATCAAAAATCGACCTCAGACTAATCTAAAATTCCATTGTAGTGAGGAATCTCACTTATCTGTGCCAAAACATGCATTTTATTTTCTCTTCTACACTTACTTGATGAAGGAAAAACTGTTATCTTTGAGGTAAACCACTGACAATTTTGGATATACTACAAAGAAATGTTTTGGAGTTTTTTTTGGAGAGCGGAGATTTACAGTTTGTTGCGCACTTGCGGAAAATTACCTAAGATATGGGCATTTCTGTAGTTGTCGAGACAAGACTCCAGCTTTTCAGAAAGAACCCCGATGCATGAATTTACATACAATGTCTACTGTTGGACTTGGTTAGCTTATTAAACTCATTAACAGATTAATAGACCTCATGGAGACTTCACTTTACTTCATTTACATGTTAAGTTACGTTTCTACATATTCTACTCATGGAAATCTTTCACAATTTGTTGATTATTCTGTTTTCTTTGTGCATCAGTACGGTGAAAACCATCTCTTTCAAAAAAAAACCCACCGCGTAAATAAACGTATAAACTCCATGGTTCACCACTGTGCAACTAATCACCAAAAACAATTAGGATTCTCATACTGGGACAATTATTTGCTCCGACAAGTTAAGTTGTGATCTGTCCAAGAATTTTGGACAAACACCACCCCAACAAGAGTCTGGCATGAGATCTTAGTTTTAGTTTTTCCACTTAAATTCATGTTTCGCTGCCATGAAAGGCCCTAAATGTACCTGGAGATCTAAAGACGCGTGTGAATCGAAGGCTGATTGTGACTCATCTTGGTTGGTGTAAACATGAGAATTAAGATGAAAATCTACACTGAAGGAAAAAATTACTTTCAGCAGACCAGGACCAGTTGAGGTAACAGTGTGGCTGACATTCCTCTCCCTGCCCCAACAAGCTGCGCGGAGGTGTGTATGTGTCTGTTTGCCTGCATCCAGACCCAAAGTCTCCCACATACCTCTGAATCTTTGCCTACCCAGCAGGCCCAAGCTTGTCACCCAAACTGCCTCAGAGCGTCTCACATGCATTCACTCAAAGCGTAGAAAAGACGGTTAAGATTCAAATGCCGCAGCCGAGCCCAAAGGGAAAGCAAATTTCCTTTAAAATAGCCTTTCGGATCGGCGCCGGCGGGAAGCGGCGTGAAAAAGAAAGTTTGACGTGTCACGTTTGGAACAGACAAGCATTAAGATCAATCACTCTGGGCAATGTCGGGAAGATTAGAGGATTTATGCTGAAACACATTCACGTTAAAACACTCATTGGTGTGTGTGTGTGCGTGTGTGTGTGTGTGTGTGTGTGTGAGTGTGTGTGTGTGTGTGTGTGTGTGTGTGTGTGTGTGTGTGTGTGTGTGTGTGTGTGGACTGCAGGTCAACCTGATCCATTGCCTGATGGATGATGGCGGGCAGCTGGGTGGAAGCTGGTTTGGTATTGCTTTATTTACTTACTGAGCACATTCCAGCACTCCTGACAATATAAATATGTCATTCTGTCTCTCAGTCGGAACATCAGGCGAAGTTTTAAAACGTTTAAACCGCTTAAAGCTCTTTTAATTAGATGTCTTTTTTTTTTTCAAATGTAGTGACTCTGAAGTAAAACTGCCTGTCAGATGGCTGGACAGAGCATTCCTACACTTTTCACATTCCTACTTGGAGTTGATGGTTTAGTTTGACGGCTCAACTGTTTGTGTTGCTTTATAACAACATTGCAACATTTCGAGACTCAGTTTTTATGACATCATGGACGTTTGTTTGAATGCAAGTCATTCACAAATTTGGGTTTTATGATAAGTGTTTTTGTTTTTTTCCTCCAACAAAGCCACCTCTACTAAAACCAAGTTCAAAAATCTTGTTTCCAGTTTTAAATCCAGAACTAAAACAATCCAGAGGATAAGAGAAAAGCAATTACATTTATTTTGATGTGGAAAATCAGAAACAAAGTTCACAGCATCACGTAAAAACGATTTTTTATTTTTTCAGATTTTGAGCTTTTAAATATTCAAATTCCCATTCACTTTACGCCTTTCCAGACATTTCAGCATTGCATATTGACGACAGTTAGGAACTACAGTCTATGCAAAAAGCACTTAAGTTGTTCAGCGACTATCAAAACCATTTTTAAACATCTCGCTTCAAATTTTCAAAAAAATCTTACCGATGTCGAGGACCCGCTGTTTGGCCGTGTGTTGCCGCGAGTGCCAGTACTTCCAGTACTTGAGCTGCTCGTCTCGGTTCTTGTCCTCGCTGAACACGACCATGATTACACTCTGAGAAGCAGAACAAGGGAAGAATATGTCTAAATAAATGATCACGCTGAGATAATGTCAGACTTTAGCTGTTACTCATGGCATTACGACACCTTGGCATCCATCACGGATAAGAGATTTATGAGTCAGGTTGCTGTGTAGTTGGAAGAAAGTGTTCATGAGCTACAGCAATCTGATGATGACAAAGTCAAAACCCAGCAGTTTAACGGGCTGTTCACACATGAAGGCCAATTTAAACCGGCTCTGCAGCGCAAATAAGAGGTTAGATCCTCACTCTAATGTCAAGTTCCCATGCCAACTACGTATCACCATCCACATAATAGACCAAAAGGCACCTGAAGCCTTTTATTTTAATGACAGATGTCATGTCAGAGTTCATTTCCATCACGTCAAATAAAGTGGTAACATTTACTTTTATTTCTGGTGTCTTTTACGCACCAGCTGCACTGGTGCATGCTTTCAGGAAAGATGAATATGTTTCCCATCTAGAGCCCACGCTCTAGGCGGAAAATATTACCTCAAGAGCCAAAACAAATTACGATAGAAACAAACAAGTTTGAGTGAGCATTATCCAAAAAGCAGAAACGTAAATTATCTTTGACCTGATTTGCATTCTTTATTCAACGTGTTTGGAGTTCCCGTCTTGTTTACCATATTAACCGTTGATCCTATCAAAATAAAAATCCATAATCTAATTAATGAGCTGTAGAATTTGACACAGTTACGCCCAAAATTATTCGTACTTCTGGTAGATTTAGGTTTAAAATAACCGTTTAATCATAACAACATGTTTGTTTTCTCAATAGAAGTAAGATTAACTTTTTAATCATCCCTATCAAAGTCTCATATTGATTCTGTCATGCTGTGATATTATTATTATTATTATTATTTATGGCAGAAAACCACTACATAAGAAAACCTTACTAGACATGAACCTCTTTTCAGTTTCAAAATATTAGATTGATTCAAAATGACGAAATAGCTGCCTGGATAAGTGAAGAATTTAAGTTAAGATAATGTTGGTACCCATCCAGACACACATATATTTATTATCAGTTTCTCTGATTTTACTTTTTATAGATATATGTTTGAGTAAAATGAACATTGTCGTGTTCTTCTTTGAACCCCTGACAGCATGTCTCTGAAATTCCAAGCAAACATTTGGTATTTATTTGCAGAAAATGAGAAATAACGAAATAACAGCTACAGCGCTTTCAGACCTCAAATAATGCAAAGAAAACAAGCTGATATTCATTTAGAAACATCAATACCAATGTTTTAAGAGTTCATAAATCAATATTTGGTGGAGTTAAAATGAGGTTTCTTCCAGAGCTGTATATCAGAGAGCCAATATTGAGATACATTCTCATTAAGGAATTGTCTTAGTCCATCTGACTTAACCTGACTTCAGTGTAAGAATCCAAAATGTTCTGCAGCACACGTCTGGCTTTCTGGATTTCAACGATACATCTCACTATATTCCTCAACTGCCTACAAATGTTCTATGAGAGTTTCTGATCATGTGTGCTGAAAGCGACTGCCTGCGGCGAGAGAAAAGATAAAAGCTGCAAAGCTGCAGGCTCTGAACATAAAAGGAGCTTAAATATTCAAAAGAGTCGACCAGAGCAAGCAAAGCAAAAACCCTTTGATGCCAGTTATCTCCTGCAGTTACAGAGGGAAAAGGACAGTCCTTTTTTTAAAAAAAAAAACACAAAAGCATGACATTACAGATGATGTCAATTAATTAGTGTATGAAGAACTCCATGGGAACATGAGAAGGAAATGAGCCACTCACTCACCCGGACTTTGCTGATGGGGTGACGGAGGCGCTTGTTGGCGCTGAGCTCGCTGAGCGTCACGGCGTAAAACTGGCCTTTATTTAGGTAAGTCATGGGTCCCTCGCCTTGTTTCTGCCGCAGCGAGCGAGTGGCGTCCAACGTATACTGAAAACTGCCGCTGCGCACACACATCAAGAAAGATTTGTGAGGATGGGGGGGGGTAACAACAACCAACAACTCAGCTCAATCATGTGTGTCTTTATGGATCATTTTCAGAGTTGCGGGTTTAAATACCGGTTGCAACACTTTACTTATACATTTGTCTGCTCTACTATAGGAGTCTGCAGGGACTTACGCTCCCTCCTGATGAAATAAGAAGTCGTCTGTAGCGAGAGAGGAAGGTGAGTGGTACTTCTGTTCAAAATGCAGGCAAACAAAGAAAAACACACAGAAAGAGGAAATCAGTCCTGAAAAATTCAGTCAGCTTGAGAGGAACTCGTCAAACAATGCAGCAAATGAAACAAAAACAGAAACTCCTCCGCAGAGGTTTTCTCATGAACAGACCTGAGAGCAACAGAGGCAAAAAGGAGACAGATAATCAACGTATTTAATGTTTAACCTCTGCCTACACGTACAGATTCACACTTACACCAATCATCAGCAGGTTTCTTACTGGCATATTTTTTGTGTGGCTAATTTATTTCTCCTTTTGCATCAGTTTCCAACGTTTTGATGCAGCTTACAGTAAGCTGAACGCTACACATTTCCATCATTAAGTTGTTATAGATTGATATCAAAGTGTTGGGATTTAAATTACATCATCCAAACTAGACTTTACCACATGCAAGAGTTGTTGCATCATGCAGCATCATTGCAATGTTTCTCTATATCCTGCATGGTGCAAAAAGCTAAAACAATTTATATATATCTTCATATTGCCGATTAAAGTCATTTTTATTAGATGCCAGTTTAAACTATAGAAATGCCTCCATCATCACTTCTACAAAAATTTATATTTTAATCTTCAAGCAACTGGAAACTGCTGCTGTCTTTGCCAGTTATATTCATTCTGTATGTATTAAAATAAAAAAACAAACATAAATCTTATAAATATCAATATGACTATAGCTGCACCAATGGATATATACATATATATTTTGCAGCAGTATTAAAGAGTATTAAACCATGTTTGTTTTTAATTCAGGTACAAATCCTGGGATCTTGTGAAACCATACAGTCTGACGATGTCATATCGTCTGCAGTTCGTGCAGCTGCAGTGTTTTCTGTCTCACCCCGTCTGTCTCCTCCTCGTACGGGCTGTCAGGCGGACTCTGCTGGTCCTCCTTCATGTACGAGCTGTGGCTGACGGTGGTCACTTCGTAAGGGCTCTGCTCGTAGACCACCCGCTCCTCTCCTTCCACCCGGTAGTGGAGGCCGGGTCCCGCCATGAAGACGGGCGCGTACACCTCAGCTTTGACCACGGCCACGGCCGGAGGGTCTACGCCCGCTGGGGCCTCCCCCGTTGAGCTGCACAGCTTGGGCTCCTGGTGGTCGGTGCCGAGCGAGAGGTTGACCGGGACGGATTTTAGGACCTGGACGCGGTTGTCCAGGGTTTCTGTCTCATTTTGGCTGGTGGGGTTGTTTGGCAACACTGGCCTGACCAATAAAAAAAAAAAAAGAAGAAAGAAAAAGCATGGGTTAAAATTGGGTTATGGTGTTCTTTTCTTCTGAGCCACGCAACAAAAACAGAAACAAAATCATCAACTTTATTAAAAAAAAAAAAAAAAAAGGGCTGGTACAATGTTTAAAAATTAAAGGTTTGTTGTAAAGTTTTATTGCCTTAAGCTGAAATATGTAGCAGGTTTTTTTTTTATGGCAAACCGCTCCCATTTCATCCTTGTAAATAAAATAAAAAAAGTCTCTTGTATTGTGACTGCAATGTTTTTCTTCTTCTTTGGTTCTTTGTGGCGGTGGAATAAATGACTTGCATCATCTTATATCAAATGATTTTACATTGTCATTTGCACAGAAACAGTAACAACAACACATCCTTGGACGCTCCTAAAGACAGTGGTCTCAGGGCCAGATTGGACCGGTCTCTAAAAGCTGAGCCCTGGGTTCTTGAGTGTGTTTACAAACTGTAATCAGTCTTTTTATTCTGCTTTCGGAGGAATGGCTTCTTCCTCTCCGAGTGGCTTTTCCAAATGCGAGCTCTCTACTCTACCCACTGAGTCACAGTCACACCTCAACAAGCGCAACAAGACTAAACTGTGATCACTTATTTAAAAATGACGTACACAAACAACACACTCCTTTTGGTTAACAACGAGCCAAAACTGCAAAAGCAGAAAACTGCAAAAATGGAAACTTTCGTAGAAATTACTCGATGCGTTGTCAATGTTTTTTTTTCCTGCTTTGTAGGAATGAATGGATGAATGAATGAATGGATGGATGGATGGATGGATGGATGTTTGGTTCAGTCCTCCATGTCTGAGTAATTTACCAAGAAAAAGAAGGTGAAGAATAGCGCAGCAGGTGAAACTAATAAGCACCTGTCCATTCGAAGGGCAAATTTTGATTGATTTAGCAGCAGAGATTCATTTAGCTTAAAATGTTGTGGATTTTAGTTAATAATATATTTTTATATTTATACCTAGTGAAGCAAAGCTGACATGTCAAAAAATGACAAATAAATAAAACCTGGTAATCTGATGTCTGTCACCAATCTTTAAGGTATTTTTTTTATTATAAAATGTATTAAAAAGTTCAACTAAAACTTTTTAAATAAAGAATGATATTTTACCATGTCATAAACAATAAAAATAACAACCGATGTCAGTATTTTTCCACTTTTTCAGCGCCGGCAGCAGGATTTTGTACTTCATATTTGTCTCAGAGCGGATACCAGGCTTTTAAGTCTCACTCATCTGTGACATGTTTTCTCTAATTTGGCTATAATCCTTAAGATATATTTGTTCTTAGAAAAACAGAACGCTTTTATATTAAGCTATTTTATATGTCACTCTGTTGGCTTGTACTTGTGTTATTATTACTGACAGCAAATCCTTAGCTTTTGTGAAACTTAAATTTACTGACCTCTTCTCTGGGTCTTCAGGGATTTCAGCAACTTTGGGGATTGCTAAAACTCTCTTTTCTTTGGGCACCTGGAAGGAGGAGGAGAACTGTCAACAGCAGAAGATACCAACCGGCGGTGTGTGTTTCCTGTTAGCAACAAGTTTACTTTCTGAAGGATTTTTAATTGCTTTGTATGATTTCTTCCCTAAGGAAAGAAACTCTTGCAAAAAGAATGCAATCATGACCAAACTGAATAGTTTGTGTTGGAAGAGGTTCAAGTTTAATTGCCTGAGTGCCTCTTTGCCTTGAGTGGTAAAAGGGAAGCAAAGGTGAGAACGGGAAAAGATCGTCTTCATATCGACATGTTCCCATTTTATTGTTTTCTGTTCATCTTTATCTATCTTAAAATGCTACCCAATCCCCCACACCCCAACCTTCTCCTTGGATAAATACAGAAAACAATGAAATGTGAAAATGAAAGGTGAAAAAAGGTCCACTTAGCAATCTGTAAATGCAGGAAATAGAAACTACTCCTGAACCAGTGCGACTGTGTTTTTTTTGCATCTGAACTGTCAACACCGGAGGTTTCTTCCTGCTAAAAGGGATTTGTACCCGTCCACTGTGGCCACAGGACGGATTTCTAGATTCGATTAAATCAGCTGAGCTTTCTAAGACGACTGATTTTGACTGGATTGCATTTTAGCCAAGATTAGACTGAAATGTATGCAAGTTAATTTGAGTCTGTGTAAATAATTTTATTATGATTTGGACCAGTATGTCTTGAAAAGTCATTATGTGATTGGAGGTGATCTGAAACGACAAAACCAAATGTTGAAGTTTGAATGTTTTTAGGCTAAATCTGGGATCTACGGGCCAAAAGGTCACAATTTTAAATTGTTCTGGTCTAAAAAAAAAAAAAAAGACAAGAATATACATTGTGTTGAGGGATTCTGCTTATAATGCCACAGTTAGGAAATAAGCCAATACTTGAAAGGTGCTTGTGGCTTTTGAGTATGTACCACTCCAATTAAGCGTCTATAATAGACAACACCATTTACCCAACTCTAGTTTTTCCTTTCTGCCTGAAAAACAATGCAGTTTCTTTAAAGCAGAGGCATGTTTTTATGAAGTTGACTGATGAATCTGATTGTATTTTACCAGTCTGTCTCCCTTTAAGGTTTCCTGGTGTTTCACACGCCTCATTGTTTACTACAGACTTCTGTTTGCTGATGAGGTGTAGCGGAATGGAAATCTTAGAAATCGTGTTTGGTGTTGTTCTCCACTGTCGCCACATGCTTGTTTTGGATTGGGGATTGCTGCAAAAATAATTCAATTTTTTTCCAATTAGAATTAAATGATTTACTTGACTATATTTGAATTGAATTGGACTCTGGAAAAGACTTTGACTACATAAGTTGAATAAATTTTACTGATTTGAATTTGGATCAGTTTGGATTCTGTTACTGAACTGCGAAGCACTTTGAGACGGCGTTATTTTGGTGAACTGAACGATATAAACCACTAAAACGATGTGCACAGCCGTCACCATCCTCCACACTGCACCTTGTAGTAGTCGTACAGCAGCCCCAGCGCGTTGGCGCTGTCCTCGTCCCCATTGATGCTCATCATGGCCTTGGTGGCAGCCGTCAGTGGGTTCTCCAGGTACGACCTCCACGCCTCATCCTCGCTGGTGTAAGCGCGACGCACGGCAGGGAAAGAGCTCTCATTGGGAACGACCACCACCAAACGCTTACTGGAAGAAGGTAAATCCAACGGTTTTTATTGATTCACTGCTGCTTTCAGCTTCTTTCTTAACTCTGCCTTTGATTTTATTGAAAGTCTTTATCTCAATGATCGATTTCACAAGAATTCAAAGATTAGCTTGTAATCTATAGCTGCCATTTGGGTGTGTATTTATGCGTATGTGTGTGTTTGCCTTGCCGCTCTTTAGTCCCACTTAAGTGGAGATCACAGAGTAGTTAAACACACTCGGTGTTGCCACAACATCTCTCTGGGCTCAGCCAATCAGAGGATAAAGCTCTGAGTGAGTCAACTTGAACTTGTACAACAAACAGTGCCAACATGAACACTTTCATTATTCTAACAGCTGCAGCACAAATAAAGATTAATCAGTAATGTAAAATGACCGTGAAATAAAGAAAACACATCTTTAATTTGTATTTATTATATGTAAAATATTAAAAGCAGTTACTTTGTATAACACCTTTACTTTTTGGATTATAAATTACACTCCACAATAAGTTTTTTGAATTTTCTTTCTTCTTTTCTCAGCAAATAAATCTTTTAAATTATATTAGATTTCAGTTTTGGGGTTGTTTTTTGTTGCCAGGTTCTCCATGACTGCAGTTACTGCGCTTGAATAACTAAACATTAGTGTAAAAAAAAAAAAAAAAACCTGATTACTATCTTTCAATTCCGCTACGTTGGATTTTTGCAGAAACTGTTAACCACTGCCTGTCAAAATAATGGCAGACACCTGCTGTCGCTATGATGACAAACCCTTAAAAACTGAACATAACAGAATAATAATAATAAAAAAGCAATAGATTATACACTTTTAATTAATTTGAACAATTTCAGTATGAAGGGCCTGAAAATAATAAATATAAATGTACTATAATTGAAGTTTTATTGAAGTTACAAACTATATTTAAAATATTTTTTCTTAAAGTATTATGTTGTGCTATCAAGTTTAAAATGTTTATTATAATTCTCTAAATTAAAGACGGAAATTCGGTTTCAGTTCCTAATCAGCACCTAATTATTTTATGAAGAATTTGCGAATAAAACGCACAGAGAGTAAATAAAAATATATAAAAACTCAAGAAATATTTTAGAAGCAGCCAAGAGAAAAAAAAAAATCACGAATCTGAAGTAGGTTTATCGAAAATTTAAAAAAATCTAGAAATAAAAAACGTTTAAAAATTTTGTCCTGCCACTTTGACGGGCTTTTCCATCAGTCAAAAATGGCGAATTCCGCTCTAATGAAATCCACGGCTCCAAATATCTGCGTGAAAAGCTTCCTCCCGGACCTGAACTCGTTAGAACATGTATGGCATAAATATCCACCGCAGGTGATGTTATGACCAGTGACTGAGCGCTTTATTTCGCTCCACAGCCCACAAAGCTAGACCTGGAAAACAAGCGTCTCTTCGTCCAGAACCCATCTAAGCTCCTCTCCTCGGGCTCGATCACTTACTTGTCTGTCTCCTGTGACATATTTCTGCTTCCTCTACGGTTCTTCCTTGTGAAACTGGACTTTCAAGTCGGAGCAGCTAGCAGAGTGAGTTTGTCAGAAGTTGGGCTACAGGTAAGTCGACTTTTCTCGCCCCGCGTCTTTTCTCCCTGCCCCTCTCCGGGACGGTCTCTCCCCTCCCCGCTCCTGTCCTCCTCTACCTGCCAGGTAAAAAAAAAAAACAAACAAACAAACAAAAAAACGTCCTTCCAATCTGGACCAATAGCTTTGCTTCGTCTCTTCTTCAGTTTACAGGCATTTTAGAACAAACATCGACAAACATCCTGCTGCCATACGCTCTAATATTTGCCTTTTTAATGTCCGCTTTACACGAAATTCTTTCACTGGGAGGAATTGAAGGTGAGTTCCAGAGTCGGCTCCTGATTGGCTGATGCTGAGCGGAGCGGAGCTCTGATTGGCCATCAGGTAAGGGGCGGGATGGCTCACCTGCAAGCACAATAAAAGACATTCTGGCTCAGAGCTTTTTTTTTTTTTTTTTGTACAAACTACTTTAATTTCCTACGTGTAAATACCCCCGCATTTGCACACATGTAGGTAATTAATTTGAGTAAAAATGAGACTGCTTCACAGCAAAACAACAAAAAGATTCAAATAGATAACAATTCAAGTTAAATAAAATTAAAAAAAACCGGTTAAAATACAATCAAGAAAAAAAACAGGTCCTGGAAAATTATCTTTCCTTATCAATATATTTGTATTTTAGACCAAAAAGTCACGTTTGAAACAGGTGCAAAATGGAAAAGCGGTAAAGTGCAACTATTTTGATTAAAATGTAATGTAATAAAATGTAATAACTGCCTGTGTTCATTAACAGAAACCTTCATGATAATAATAAAAGTTGGTTTATCTAATAAGATCAACTTACTTTGTCCACATCTACTGACTTCACCTTTTAACCCTCAGATTTTTTTTTGAATGGCTGCGCTGTGTGATTTTTAGGGAGTTTCAGATTCGACCCCGGGCAGGCACGCAGGAGCCCTGTCATTAGCTCGCACAAAGCCATTGTCCTGGTAATGAAGCTATTGTGTGAGGAGATCCCAGAGCTTGGGATTACCCTGACTGAGCAAACAGAGAACGAACGTGTGTCTGTGTGATGCAGTGAGGAGCAACTGAGGAGCGGTTCAATTATTTGCAATTATTCATGCTAAATTTAAGATTTCAGCCCTTTTTGATCTAAAATAAAGATCAAGTCAGATGGTGATCCTTACTGGATTTAACAGGCATTTGATGATAATAT
Source organism: Poecilia latipinna (assembly GCF_001443285.1). Taxonomy (NCBI): domain Eukaryota; kingdom Metazoa; phylum Chordata; class Actinopteri; order Cyprinodontiformes; family Poeciliidae; genus Poecilia; species Poecilia latipinna. The sequence goes on along the minus strand of NW_015113905.1, from coordinate 128,778 downwards.
CAATGCTCTACAAATGGTACGATAATCTGAAGTTCAGTCGAATGCAGCCGTGCACTGTTCAAACTGGTTTTAATGAAAGTGTTTGCATGATAAAATGACAGATTTTTGCTTATGAATGCCTTCAGCCTCTGTTGTATGGAAATACACAAAATTATGTTTTACATTCAGTTTAACCGTCAGCAGGAGTTGTGCGTGTTTGCGTGCTCTGCAGATGATCACTATCCTCCCTTGTCCAATTTGCTTTCCAGAGCACCTGAGCTCTTTATGTGTGTGTGTCTGTGTGTGCGTGTGCGTGTGCGTGCGTGTGTGTGTGTGTGTATTAGAGCAGGATTGCTAGATAAATACAGGTGGGGTTCTTTTCTTCCTGCAGCACCGAGCCAAGGAGAGTTCAACAACACAGACAAAGAGAAGGAAATTAAACTGCACCGTTCAACTTTTTGATTTTTATCTCTGCTCAACCTTATTTTGTAGTTTTCCAGTTTAAACAGATTCAGTTTCCTGTCAGGAACTTTGCTGGAAATCACTTAATAGAAACTAAACAGTTAAAAGGTGAATTGCTCTCAATAAAGATACAAAAATGACTATTCCGAAAATAACTGAAATATCCACTTCCTGTTGGCAAACATGGTGAAATGCAAGCTTCAAATGGCTTTTAAAATGTATATTTATTTATTTATTTGCTTATTTATCTTTATTTATATGTGCGTTGCTTGTGTTTTCTTAATAGAGTGTCACTTTTCAATCTCTGGATCCTGTTTTGGTGTTTGGTTTTGAGGTGCCAATATAAGATTGTGAGTTTAAGTCTTTCCTTATGGATTTTATGGATTTAGCCCTTATTTTGGCTAAAATAACCTGACTTTTATGAAAGCCTGCTAAAGAAGGGAGATATTGTTAAATGTCGCAATAAGAAGTCACATTTGCATTTTGCCACAACTCATGTAGAGACCACAGAAAATATGAAAATATGTTAGGGAAGATATTCTGTATGATACGACAATAGTGTAACCTTTTGGCCAACATGCAAAACGCTATGCGTAATAAAAAAAAAAAACCCAATGAAGTTTTAAATAATCTCCACAGTGAAACATGGCAGTGGCTCCATCATGCTGAGGGAACACTCTTCTTCAGCAGGGACATGGACGTTGGTCACAGTTGATGGGAAGATGGATTTATACAGGAATATAAGAACCTCTTGCAGCACATTCATATGTTAGAAAGGCCTAGTCAAAGTCCAGACTTAAATATGATTAGGAAACTGAAGCAAGATTTGAAAATAGCTGTTCACTGATGCTCTACACCAGGGGTCACCAACTCCAGTCCTCAAGAGCTACCATCCTGCAACTTTTAGATTCACCTCTGCTCCAAAATGTCTGAGTTCCCTCACCAGCATTCATTCCTCTCTGCAATAGGCTGGAAACGAGCAGTTTATTTGGTCCAGGTGTGTTTGAGCAGAGACGCATCTAAAAGTTACAGGACGGTAGCCCTCGAGGACTGGAGTTGGTGACCCCTGCTCTACATCTATTCAGACTTTTCTTTTTTCTTTTTTTTTTTCTTTTTTTAGATAAATGGACCAAAAATATCAGCCTGTAGATCTCCAAAGCTTTTGGACGTGCCACGAAATCTGGAAAACATTAACAGATTGGACACAGTTCTGTTTTTCTCACTAAAATATTATTTAGTTTTGGATCTGTATGACTGCGGCCTTCATTTCATGTATGCCATTATGTTTCATTTTAAAACACAATTTGATATTTGAAATTTTTCTCAGCACCCCAACCTTGTTTTTGTTGATCACAAGTGTGGCCCCTGACCCTTATTTTGAGAAACCCTGCATATAATCCTACGCAGTAATAATGATGAAACTTTTTCAGAGCATACAGATAATCAGTGGTGTTAGTTTTTTGTTGTTTTTTTTATTTGTTTTGTTTGTTTTTTTGTAAAAAATAAATAAATAAATGTAATTGTTGAAAAAAATATTTGAGATGACCTGTTTCCTTCTGCTCGGTTTGTCTGAGCTGGTCCTGAAGAACGAACTGAAGTTACTACTCACTTGGCTCGGTTTTTCTTTCCCCCTCATGTACATCGGTTTAGCTGGTATGCATAAATACTGAGATGCTTTGTTAACTGTTCTTTGGAAGAAGAAGAAAAAAGAGAAGCATTGCTGTGCAAAATCAAAATACAGTTACGCTTTCCCCCTTATCTCCTCTTTTCCCCGCATCAGGAATGTCGGCGCGCCGTGTGGCGACAGGACAGCTGGAAGAGGGAGAGGGTCCCCCGAACAAGCTGTCACAGGCAGAGTGAGGGGCCACGAGGCCTCCGACTGTCTTCCCTCGAGTGGGAGTGTGTGAGTGTGAGGTTCGCGCCGTGACAGAGGTGAAAGGTGTAGCCTACATACCAGGAGTTTTTTCACGGTGGGAACAGCTTGTCTGGACTTGGCCAGGATTAGGTTTCTGCATCTGTGTGTGTTTCAGAAACTCACAGCTGAGGCGGAGACGTGATGTGTAGCGGCTGGGCGGAGGGTTCGCTCAGATGGAGGAAAACAAGAACCTGAGATGAAGATCAAGATATTTGATTATAAATAAACACTGAGAGAAGACGGGATGACTACGAGGAAGTAAATCATGACTTCTATTAAGAGTCTCAGAGATAAAATGACCTGTTCATCCCTTCAGACATCTCTTATTTGGTTTAGCAACATCATCATAACTCAGGTTTTGTTCGTTTACATTTTGTATGTATAAGCAGTCTCGCGTAGCCATATAAAAACGTTTTTAAATAGTAGTAATAGTGAATAAATTTGTGCTTTTTTTGAAGCACTAATGTAGAGGTAGTACACTACCAAGTAGGCTGAATACATCTACGACGGGATAGATGAAAGCATTTCACATGTTAGAATGGCCTAGTCAAAGTCTAGACCTAGGTCCAACTGAGAATCCTTCACAAGACTTTAAAACATCTGTTCATGATACGTTCTTGATCCGATCTGCCGGGGGATTAACTATTTTTCAAAGACATTTTAAAAAATATGTTTCATTTTTCTTCCGCACCTTGATTATTCTCTGTATGGTGATTACACAAAATCACAGTGCGTGTGTGCGTGTGACTTTTTTCACAACACATTATGCAGAACAGATAAGATATGAACTGCTTGCAGCATCTCAACAGAACCACACTTAACGAAAAACTTCCAAAAGTTTTATGTACTCTAAAATTGATGGATAACATAACATTTGTTTTTAACATTATAGATGGGTTGTTGATGAAAGACATCGGTTTGTGTTGCCCCTGTCCGTTCGATTCAAATCCTGCTGACTTCAACCACAAACAGTCCTGGCTTGCACACACACACACACACAAAAAAAAAATAAAAAATCAGAGCGCCGCTGCTGTCGGTGAGCTGTCATCACCTTCATAATCAGCCTCTGTCCCACCGGCCCACGTCTGACCGACCTAAAACCTCACCTCTCCCTCTCTTTCACCGACTGTGAGTGTGTTGAGGTAAGGAATTAACTTTTTCTCCCCCTGCAGGCATGGTTCGCCCTCTCTCTAACGATGCCAAACCACTCAGAGGTCGTCCACTCAGATCCACAGGGTTTGGACGTTATTTTTGTCGAGTTTCTTCCCCTCCACGTGGGCTCACCGCTCATCACAACCAGACCTCTGAAGGCTTGTGTACAGCCCGACTGGTCGGGCGGCATTGTGGCATGTTGCAGCAGCAGCAAACTGTGGCAAAACCTGTTGGTTTGGAAATAAAACAAACAAAAAAAAAAAAACAGGGAAAGTGGGAGTATGAAAGAGAAAGAGAGAGAGGAAGTGGCTGACTGGGGAAGATGAAATCCGACTTCCTCTTCCTTCAACAGCCTGCAGAGAAGCAGGGAGGTCACATTCAGCACTGTTTGGTGTCTCTGTGGCCTCCTGTAAAACTCTAAAAACGGCCCCAACTCGGAGTCAAAAAAGGAGGTGGAGGGACGGATAAAGAATTTGGTTGTCTGCGGCAAGCCCCTGCTCATTCATAACCACAAAGGCCAGTCAGATAATATTCTCCTCCGCCACTCAATAGCTGACACCTGCACGATTTGTTTTCACGCAGGCCCTAAGGCTGAGCAACCCCACCCCGAACCTGTAAGCAAGCAAGTCTCTGCACAACATCCTGCAGGGTGGTGGTGGAGGGGGAACCTGAGCAATGTGTGGCTTTTGTCATTTTTCCACCCCTTTCCTCCTTTCTTTTTTTCCCCACTTTTGGCTCTGTTCTTTAAAGCATAATCACATCCTTCTCTCCTGAGAGATATTTTCCTCCCACGTTGACAAAAGGAGTGAAAAAGCAGAAAGGTGGAGGTAGGGGGGGGGAGAACACGGAGGCAGGTGAGGGAGTTTTCTCACAATGATAAGATTTCTCCTGTAAGGAAGTCATGACACCTATCTGTCAGGAAGCTCCGTGTAATGGGCCTCAAATAAATAAATAAAAAAGAAGAATATACCCAGAGTGAGTATTTCTGATGTTTATCCAGACAGGTTGCCTCTGTTCGACTCATGTGACAACCGGAGCTGCGCTTTATTTACATATTAGCTGAATTTAGTCAAATGCAAGAGAGATGATGAAGAGCTCCACTGTTCCCACTCATAGGCCAAAACCACAGTCACACAGAGAGATGAGATAAAAATCTAATGTAGTCCTCTGAGCTGCATTATGTTCAGTTTGTGCTGCTGCGATTCAAAACAAAAGGCTACCAGTCCTACCCGGGACAAGACTGTGTTATTATTATTATGAGGTTTTCCAGGCCATCAGTGTGATGGAGTTGTTGACCTTCACTGCTGCCCTCTAGTGTTGTTCTTGGGAAGGTCAGATATGTCAGTCTCAGATGTACCAGTCATTCAAAGGTTTGTAGCAAATAAAATCATTGAAACTGTAATGTTGCTATTTTATTCGGCTCACCTGAGTCAATCTTTGTAGAGCCATATATCGCTGCAATTTGAATTGCGAGTTCCTCCACCAGCTATGCTTGTTTAGCGCCTGATTCTTCTTTGTAAAATATCACACACTGTCTCAGACTCGCTGGAAATCGTCCCAAGTTGAAATCAAGTCTAGACTTTGACTAGGCCGTTCTAATGCAAGAGTATTCCACCAAAACAAAGTAAATGAGCATTTGCAGAACTTGCAAAAATTACTCAATAAGATTCACAGTGAAAGAACAAAGAAATTAATATGTTTTGTGATGTGAAAAAAAAATCACAAAACACTTTTTAATTGTCATGAAAAAAGTATTAGAGACAGTATATACATTTTATATAATAACTCCTACACTAAAAAGCATCTACTAAGTTTTAAACGTAACATAGTAGAAAACAGATCGTTAAATTTAGAAAAATATATGTGAAAGACAAATTAAAGTGTAGATTTTTTTTATAATGTGAGAATTAAAAAAAATAATTAGCACAAATAAACTAAATTCTATTACTACAGAATATTTATATAAGTGTTATTTTCTTTATCAGAAACAGTAACTACACTTATTGAAAAAATTGTTTGGAGGGAAATCGTTTTGTCGCTACACATTCAAGAGGAAATACGTATTTAAATTGAAAAAAAGAAGAAGAAAAAAACAAAGAAAAAAAGAAACAGGGCAGAAAGAAGGGAAGTATAGTTACAGGTACTCTTGTGCTACAGAAATCAAGGTACGAACGGTTTGAACAACCAAACTCTGCCACTAGGTGGCAGCATTGCCTCACCTATGCAACTGTTCCCAGGAAGGCGATTTCCATCGGAGGGCTTTCCGCTGCTTTCACTGTCTCTTTAAAAAATAGAAAGAAAAACATATTCGAATCTCTGTTATGAGTCACATTAATAAGATACTTTACTTAGAATAATGTCGACAATTGTATTATTTTGAAAGAAGAAAAGCTTTTATTAAATCTGATTTTTATTATTTCTGTTTTGTTATCACAAGTTCCAGAATGAGTGAATGTCGACATTCCTGAGTCTTGCGAGAGTCTTAAAACGCAGCACTGACGTTTACTTCTTGCCTCTGGGAAATTAGCAGCTGTCACATTTCTGAGTTACAAACGACACGTACGTCTATATTTTTGAGGTAAGGTGTTCTTCCTTTACCAATAATCACGGCTTTTAGTGTTAGGATGATTGTGCTGATGGCTAACGGAAGGTTTGAGTTCGGTTAAATCTCCATGTGGTTAACCAGATTTTCACACATGAAGCTAATAACTGACACTGCTAACAGCTCGGTTCAGCACCGACACAAATATAAAATGTTTTAACTTCGTGGTACTTTAGATCCACAGCAGCTCTCAGAAGCTAAGCGTGTTGTTGTTGGAAACGTGTTGTTGGCTGCTTATATATAAACACGACTATTATTTAGCTAATGCTTGCTAAGTCCCCATCCGAATGCTAAATAGTTAATTCCTGGAAATATAAGACACCGAAACCACCCCGATATGACCGAGGAAGTATTTATAGTGTTTGATTAAATAAGCTATAGAATGTCAAACTTTGTAACTTTGGTCATATACAAGGTTTTAAGTCAGCCAAGAAGACTAGTAATAGAAGTTGTTATGAAGCAGACTGGTTTACCGGTTAATCTATGTTCATGCCGACTAAACCAGCAGAAGTCCCCTTGTTTTTAAAGGATTTTCAGTCTAGGTGTGGTGTAGCTGCATAATGAATGACTCAAAAGAGGGTTATAAATGCAGGCTGTTTGTTTTTATTATACATCTCGGGGAATTAGAACAGAATTGAAAAATTTAGTCCAGAAACTAGTGAAACTTATTCATCATTTACATTCATCACACACATAATTTTGTATTTTAAGTTGTTTCTTTTATTTAAAGAAAAGTAAACAGTTCGGCTTAAATCAGATGTTTTTTTTTCTTCTTATGGCTGAATTAGGGTTAGAGTGTGGGTTTTGATGTCTTCGATGTTTTTTGACGTTTTTATCTTTACTTTTCATCTATTTATTAATGTCACATACTGTTTTTATTTCTTCTTTAATTATGTAAAGCACCTTGAAATGCCTCGCTGCTGAAATGTGATATACAAATAAAATTTGATTGATTGATTGATTGATTGATTGATTGATTGATTGTAATATTACATAAGACCTGCAGGGTTGGTAGCACTGTTGTTTTGCTTGTCCTGTCAAGCAGCCTGTGAAGTGTGTACCCGGCCTCTCATGTGATGATGCTAGAGTAGGCACCTTAATGACAGTGAGCGACTATAAACAGTGGGTGTATGGATGACTAAAAGGGATTTTTAATACAGGAATGTCATGTTAGAGCTTACACACTCTTGCGTGGAACCGACATTGACTGCTCCCATCAGCAGAGTAACCAGATTCTTGCTAAAGGGACAGGCTCAGATACATGGATTCAGGTATTTTAATGGAAAGTTTATAGAAAGGAAAAACTTCGGCAAAGCGTGATGCAGAAGCAGCAGGCACATAATTCAGTTCCCTCGGTGTCCAGTTTGAATACGCTGCATATGCTGAGCAGTACATGTACATATAGAAATTTTCTGCAAAGCTACATTTTGGGCTTTCTTAAATTGTATCACTCTGTGTAATAAAATTTTACTTTTGGAATTCAAAAAAAAAAAATTAAACCCATGAATGTCACTGAGGTTTTTTTTTTTTTTTTTTCCCCCAAAACGATTTACAAAAACAAATATCATGCAGCCTAGATCACATCTCCTGCATATACTGCTGTTTGGAGACACACATGGAGCTTCAGCCACTAATAGTCATACATCAGTGTAAAACATTTGTTTAGATTAATAAAATAAAGTCACAGGAATCCATACAGAAGGGTCTAGTTGGCATGAGGTGAGCCAGTCTGTCAGTCTTATCACTGGACATGCACAGATTTTATACCGAAAGGCAATTAAAAGGACCACTTAACTTAATGTGCATATTTTTAGACTGTGGGAGGAAGCCGGAGTACCCAGGGAGAACATTAAAACTCCAAGTCGCCAGAATGGGATGTGAGCCCAGGACCTTCTTGCTGCAAAGCAACAGTTCTACCAACTTCCACACTGTGCAGTCCTTCTTACTAAAAATGGCTCCAAAGCACAAAGGGATAACTTGTCCTATTTTATTTTATTTATTTAGCACACACACTGCATAATGTGCTGCCATGGTTGGGTTCAAGGACTGGACAGGATACTAGTAATCTCTATGAAGATTACCTTAAAATATTACCACAGCAGTTTAGGACATTTGCAGAAATATTAAGTGGTGAGAGAATAATGAAACAGAAACTTAAAGAATTGTAGTGAATAGTCGTGTGGCTTTTCAAGGCAATAATCATGTTCTATGATGATGGTCCTTCAATCCTAAAGTCTAAGTAAATGTAAGCTGATACTGTCCACTCTGGGTTTGGTTCTTTTTTTTTTCTCTCTTTTTTTTTTTTAGACCAACATCCTACAACTCCCTGAGAGTGGTTATCCAGGGAGAAACTAACAGACTTACCTCCTCTGTGAGCAAGTCGGATGGGAATAACTGGCTTATCTGATTTCACTGAGCATTCCTGCATAGTAATGCCTCGCAGGACAAGCCAGAACCTGTTCCTCTCCGCCCATCACCTGTGAATATCACCTATTCACAAAATTCAGTAGTTTATAAATGTCCAACCAGACAAACCTGTTCCTGCCATTTGTGCAATTTAAAACAATTGTTTATTGTTTAAAAATAAAAAAAAAATCTTGTTAAGTTTAAGAAGTGCCGAAAGGCAAAAGAATTGATAAAGTAGTATTTGTATTGGTTCCACATGGGTGCAGGTTCACCGCCGTGGGTTCCAGACGGCGCAGAAGCCAAAACAAGATGCATCATGATAAGATCAATCTTTTGTTTTTGTAACTGTTCAACACTGTGCACCTGTTGCATCAAAACATACGGCTTTAGCAGAACTGTGAATGAGAAGAGAAGAGGTGTTGGCACGTTTCACTTTTTGGATTTGTTACAGAAACCGGCCTGTTGGCATAAACCCTTCGCCACGTATTAGGATCATGCTAATGTTTACTCATTCGCTCAGGCTTTTCCCACTTTGACTCTGAGCACAGGTATTTGGTTCTTGGTGATTTTTTTTCCACCCTTGTTTGAGCCGTTTCTTCCTCCTTCCTGTGTGTTTTTCCCTAGCATGGCACGCGGGCACCAGAAAATTCAGTCGCAGCAGAAAAATGCCAAGAAGCAGGCAGAAATGAAAAAGTCCAAGGGTCACGATCAGAAGACGGCAGCCAAGGCGGCGCTAGTGTTCACCTGCAGCGTCTGCAAGGTATGTCTGGCACCACAGGGGTTTAAATCAATCAGTCAAGCAAATTTTATTCGTAGACTACGTTTAATTAAGACAGGTGTAAAACAAAGTGACCTGCACACATCCTTTCTGAACTGTCTTCCTGTTCATTTAGGGTCCACTTCGAGTCCTACTGGTATGACGCCACCATATTTATCTGAACATTTGAACCTTTAGTCTCTTTTCAGATCTTCAAGGTCCACAAATCAGTTGCCATTAGACACTCCCAGATTATAGCTGTAAAGTCGAGATGACAGACTGTTCTTAGTGGAGGAACAACCTGCCTTTGTGCTGAATGTTAGAGCTGAACTGACTGCTGATCATTTGATTACTGTCTCTATTCTCAGGCTTTCTGTTTCAGTTCAGCAGAATATTTTAGCTTTTATTATGCTAATTTTCCTAATTGGATGATTTATGTTATAATTTTCTTCATCTCGTTACGTGATGTTGCATTTGTAGAAAGTTGCTGGTGACTTTATAGCTTGTGAAAGACATCGACCAAGTTGTGACTTTGTTTTAGGAACATCAACACTCTAAGCTGCCCTTAAATCTTTAGGACTGTTTGTTCCAAGACGTAACAAAGCATCAATTGTAGCTCTCGTTTCAGATCTTAACTGAAGATCCTTTCCAGAATACCTGAGGGTCCTCATACATCCATTGTTCTAAGACCATTAATGGTCTTGGATACAAGAAAAGCACCTAAAATATGTACTTTTTACCTGCTATAACCCAGCTTTTCCTTAATATGAGCTTCATTTTTGATCGTCTTCCCACAGTCCCAGATGCCCGACCCAAAAACCTTCAAGCAGCACTTCGAGAGCAAGCACCCCAAATCGCCTCTGCCCCCGGAGTTGGAGGGCGTGGAAGCATAAACGACACTGAAGGCGCTGATCCAGCTCTGAACATGACAGCAAAGAATGATTTAATGTACCCAACATGAAAGCCTCATGCAGTCAACTGCTACCCGCGTGTGCTCGCGTTTAAACGCACGCGCGACTAAATCCAACCGTGGTTTTGACTTCAGGGCCGATGTAGACCTGTACGATCAATGAGCCCAGACTCACTGCCTTCATGTTTTGTACATGTGTCTCTTTTAAGGATCAATAAATCGTTGTCCGTTGCGTCCCAGATGAGATAAAGTGACTATCCCAACAAAGCAAAATGGATTTGGCTCGGGTGGAAAATTCAGATGTTTGTCTTTGCTGCTGTCAAAAGTGACCTAGTTTATTTTAATTGTACTTGGGAGTGTTTTACTCGAACGGAGGCCTGCACACTGTAATTCCTCCAACAGCTCTGTGTGCCCTGCTGTACTGCAGTCTTTCATTCAGCTAATCAGAATTTCATGTTTGGTTGTAAAATGTGAAACTTTGCCAGCTGCCCAAGCTGCTACACAGATTGTTAGGAAGTGAAATTATATTGGAGACTGCCGGCAAGATTAATGTGCCTGTAAAATGAATGTATGCTCCAATAATGTATCATACCATTTTATTAAAACTCACTTTGTTATATATCTGCTGTTTGCTTGTTTTTTATTATTATTATTACAGCTCTGGTCAAAAGTTTGCATTTGTTCATCACTGGCAGAAATATCATCTCAATTGCCTGTTAATGATTTATTTATACAGTTCTTATTACTGTGGATGTTTCTCCAACCAACACAAGGAAACATAATATGCAAATGCATACTTATTCTGCCTTTAGTATTGCCTAAATGGCCATTAGCAAACACATTTTGCTTCCATCAAGCTTCTATCTTGAATAATTGACTCAGTCGGCAGCACGGTTGCCTTGCTGCAAAAAGGTCAAACAATCTTTGTCCTTGCTTGTTAATTATTAGATTCATCAGGGAAGAATGACCAGCACTGCATTCATGATCTTGACTGACAGAGAAAAATGCAAAAAGTTGCCACAACCGACAGCTGACTTGGACCCAATAACGTCCCTCCAACAGGCTGTGACATTTTAAAATCTGTACATTAGGTTTTTCATCGCCTGTCAGTGTGACACCAAATTAATCAGGCCAGCTAATTAAAGGTATAAATTTTGTCTCAAAACATTTAAGCACTTGACATTGGACAATAATTGACTGTAATGGAGCAGAATGTAATCCGTTAAACGGGCTAATGGCTAATGCAGGGGGCACAGTAGACATTAGAGATGCGGTTCTAGAGAAAAGACAAGGTAGTGGATGAGGAAACGGCAGCAGGAGAAGGTGATTGGTACAAGATGTGGTGTATTTCTCCCCGTCTTTAATTATAATAACATGCTGAGGCCGTGTGCTGCCGACTAGAAGAGCCTGGAATGGCTGGCATGACCAGCAATCTGTTAATAAAAGCTCCACTCTGCCAGAGCTTTTTACAACCTGCTGCCAACAACTAGTTTTTGCCAGCTTTCTAGTTTTCTAGTCAAATGTGAACAAAATTGAACTCTTTTAACTGCTTTCAAATCCCTCTGTCATTGCAAATCATAAGTATACTGTAGTGAAACATGGTTATGTCATCATGTGATCAGAGATGATGGGAAGATAGAGCAAGGCAAACTTCAATAAAGTCTGTTAGAAGCCACAACTGATCCTGATTCACCTTCAACCAGGACAAAAAAAAAAAAAAAAAAAAAAAAAAAAAAAACAAAACCCAAAAAAAAAAAAAAAAATTTT
>NW_015113905.1:103453-113815 GCF_001443285.1 Poecilia latipinna | reverse complement strand
AAAAAAGTTTTAAAAAACACCAAAAAATGTCTTTTTACCCCTACAAAAAGAAAAAAAAAAAAAAAAAAAAAAAAAAAAAAAAAACATGCAGCCACAGATACAATTAAATGATTTTGATAAAATGATGTATATCTTAGAATGGCCCAGTCAAAGTCCAGACCTTAATCCAATTTAGAATAGGTGGCAAGACTTGAAGATTGATGGTCTCAGACCCTCTACCTCCAATCTGGCAGATCTTGAGGTATTTTGAACATAAGAACCAAACAACAACAACAAAACAATCAGTTTCTATGTGCAAAGTTGTTAGAGGAAACAAACTCAGACCTATAGCTGATATTTCACCAAAATGTGGTTCCGCAATCTTTTAAATGGAGGGTTCTTAAAACACATCCATAAAGGGGAAGCTATCGTTTCAAGGGATTGTAAATAATTATTTGGCTTCAAAACTTCTTCCTTCTGATGACTCAGTAGGAAACAAATCAACAGGGTGGAAGCCACGCTGCCTGTTGCTTTAAGTGTTTGAGTGACTCGACTCTGTGAATCACTGCCTGCATTGCTTCAAGCATACCGGTAATTCATTTCCTTCCTTCCTGTCTATAGACTTGTGAATGAAAGAATGCCACACCTGGCCATTCATACAAACATGGAGAAAAAACTGACTGAGGGTAGTTTGTGTTCAAGCAGGATGGAGTCAGGGGGGCTTGGAGGGAGAGCGATGTGGGTAAAAAAAATTAAAATAGCTGGTATAATTAGGTGAAGCAATTCTCCCTGGCTATAGAGCACCTATTTTCAGCCAGTGGTCTCTGTCTGAGCTGTGCTTGTAATGAAACCAAAAAAATCTGCTAATGTGCTTTGATTTGGACTGGCTAATTTTTTGAGAAAAGCAACTCAATCTGTAGAGACATTCTGCTCTATATTGGCAACATTATTCCTCTGTGTGTTGTTTTTGAATGACCTTGTTTCAATGTCAGAGGAGCATTAGTCATTTTCCAGCTACTTCTTGCCTGCCTCAGCAAACCTCAAAATCCAGGACACGCCCTTTGGAAAACCAAAGTACAAATCATTATTGCACTGTTGAGTCTTACTTCTTGAAGCTAAATCAGTCATTGCTCCAGTCAGGGGCCCCGTTGATGACTCTGAGACTTCCTCACTATTTTATTACACTCACAGAGAAGATCTGTGTCTGTGATTACACCTATGTTACCCCTCAAAACCCAGACATGACTAGTAGAACTGGATGAACAGGAACAGTAGAGTCCTATAGGGCTAAAAGGGGAAAACCATTATCACACATACTATAGGATTTAATTTTCTAAGCTTTTAAATGGAATGTAGAAGTTTGATTGTAAAGCAGAACATAGGGGAACATGATCAAATAGAGTATTTTTTCTATGCATTTCTGTCTTGTATCTTTTTCTGAAATGGTTCTTTTGTCTTTCTTGACCCACTTCGCAAGTGTTGTGTCAACAGTTATAAGTTAACTGTGATTAACACAGATATTTTACAGTTTAGTTTCGGTAGCCATACTCTTTGCTGGTTAACACAAAGAATCAATAAATCATTTAATGAACTTGTCTGACAACAAGAAGTAGGTTAAAAGATCTCAAAAAGCAAGCAGCCCCATTCTGTAGAAATTCGAGAACATGAAAGAAACCAGTCTGGAAAGTGTCAGAAAACTATTTTTAGGACTTTGTGAGTTCAACAAACCTTAATGGCTCATTGAGAGCCATTAAGCACAAAGAAAACATGGGTGTTGTAAACATTACCCCAAGGACGTAAAAGAGGCATGTCAGAGGGGAAATAGTTCTCCATGGCCCTCTCTCTATGCGTAGGGAGAGCAAAAAGTATTTTAGGTTACATTTTGTGTTTCTTAAATTTTGTCCCATCATTTCTAATCAACACTGCCTTTTCCAAGCAGCTTCTGAATAAATATAGACTGTAATAATAGGGAGGTCAAGCTTTCATGATCCTTTTCTGGTTGGCTTCAGTTTTTACAAATAGTACATTTTTAAATATGATAAAACATTTAACATTCTCTGGAGTTTTTGTCCTCTGTTCTATCTCTTTGCTTTAAATGTATCTAAATCTTTAGTTCTAGCAAGAGAAAATTAGTCAGAAATTAATTTATTCTAATGTAATTTTACATTTACACTCAGAATATGACATCATTATGTTAAGTATCATAATACTTTTTACATTTACTACACTGTAATTATTGTGTAAACTAAAACATTTTCACATTTTTATTCAGTTTTTATTTATTATTAGTAGTAGTATGGTTCTGTCACAAAGTCTCTTTCATCCTGTTATGTCTTCATAACTATATATAAACAGGGTTTTTTTTAATTGCTAAGTGAGAAAGGAAAAAAAAACAGGAATTATTTGCTAACAAAGATTGAAAGGAGGATATGAAAATTTTGTAAAATATTTATTAGTTAGTTAAATGTATTGTACAGATATGGGCGTGTAATATCTCCCTTCAATATTCTTTTAGATTTAGACAAAAAGAAGAGGAAGTTCAGCTAAAAAGATTTCCGATTGGTCAAAAGGCGGTAAAAATTTTGCCTGAAAATTTGGTTACCTAGCAACATGGGCCTGACGTCATCCGTCCCGGCGCGACCCTGCTGCTGTGCGTTTGATTGGAGGGAAACCCCGTGGATGAGCGGGAGAGAACATCAGCTGTGCGGCCGTGGCATCAGGAGCGACACCGTTTAAAGACATTCACAGGTCAGTCCTACATCTATTTTTCGTTTTTACTAACCGATGTACGTTTATCGAGACATCGTTGAATTCCCTCTGCACGTCATGGAGTCGCTGTGGGCCCCACGTTGGTCGCCGTTTTTGTCTGGGGTGTAGGTGGAAGTCATTGATGCTCCGCTGCCCAGTCATTGTTTGTTCGGCGTCTGCTGAATGAGCAGCGCGAATCTGCTGCTCGTTAACGCGTCTATTCTTGTATTCGGCATTTTTTTTAAGAGGGTAGCTTGTGGGTGTGTCGAATCCGTATTTGTGAATGAAGCGACTTAAAACCGGACGATTAATGGGAGTAAAGCCAACGGCTCCGTTGTTTTCCGGAAGGCGAAAAAGGGCGTTCACTGTGAACTGAAGTAAGCTAGGCTCCTTTAATCATCTCACCGTTAAACTCGTTCAGTGAAACTATTCGTATTTTCTCTGTGCGAGGCATCGTTAGGCACTGAAAATATAACTTGTATTCATTTATGAAAAGCGTCACTTGTATAGCCGGACATGGTTTGACCTCAGTGGGCAGGTGTGTGTGTGTGTGTGTGTGTTTGAGAGAGAGAGAGACAGAGAGAGAGAGAAAGAGTGAGGTAAAACTGGGTGGGCGACATTCCTCAGAAGGGCGCAGGTGTGTGCTGGGAATTCTCCCCATTAATGATCGTTTGATTTCATCTTTTTATAAAGCTGGGATGACCCATAGCTTTAAAGCCTCTTATGTAACACAGGGAATCTGAATTTTATTGAATGAAACATCCTGGTCATCCACATAAGTGCTCGCGACATGTTAAAAAAATAAAAGTCCCAGAGCAATAAGTCAGTTACCATGTTGCCAGGGCAGTAGGACTTGCATGGCGTTTGGGTTACTGCATTTGTTGTTCTTGTCCAGTGATGGATTGAATTTTTTTGTCTTCCATCTAAGCCCCTGTGGAGACTCATACACTCCATTCTTGTATTGCTAGTTAATAAACTGGTGTGGGCTATATGCTTTTCATATTGAATTTTGCTAAAGAAGTCGATTGGTCACACATTGGATAGCTAAATCGACACTGGTACAATATGCCGGCTACTTTTCTAATACATTCAGACGAAAGTGTTCTCTCTGCCATGTTGTTTATCTGTAATAACTGATCAGACAGAAACAAATCTGCCAAATAGATTTCAGACCAATTTTTACTTTTTCAAAGCTTTTACTTGCTTTGTAAAAGAAAAAAAAAGTTATTTGTGATCTTACTGCTAAGAGAGTCCTATAGGTATTTATATTTGTTGATGTGAAGCCTTGTGTAAAAACAAGGTTTTCTTGATTCAAGAGGAAAGCAGTCATTATTCTTATATTGCCGAGTAGCTTGGTTAGCATTACTGACTTTGAACAGCAGTCTGCGTGTGTTGGTGGTTTGCAGGCTTTAGGCTTGCTATTTTAGATGGCAACCGCTAAGATTTTCCGTCATGTCACTCCTGCAGTTTGAAGTTTGTATACTGAGATGCCAAAGCAAACACTTGGATGATCAGGGTATTCTGTGGCAGTACGGTACATAGATTAAAGAAGCATTGCTCCTTCCCTGCTGGTTGCTGAGCACTGCAAATCAGCTGGCTGAAAGAAGGCTACTAAATGTTTGGAGATGCCAACATCTTCAAACCCTGGACATTCCACTACAGACAGAGGCTAATGGCTAAGGGAAAATGTGTATGTACAAATTGACGTCCTGTTGTAAACTTCTTTTTTCTACGCTCAGAAATTGAAGTATAATGTGACAAAAAACTGCTTGGTTGATGCCGAAAATTGACCAGCAGCAGCAGCCAGAATTTACCTCTGTTTTAATGAAGAAATGCACCTTCCTAATTTAAACAGCTTCTTGCATCTCTGCTTCTTTGTGTAAATCAATCTGTGAGAAGACAAAGCAGGTGATTCAGTGTGAATAATAACAGTAATGAAGTAAGAAGCTGCTGTGCAGATTTACTCACAAAGAGTGAAACACTGAAGGGATTGGAGCCGATGTCAACTAATTTAAGGATGGAATAGAAATATCCTTCACTGTCTGTCAGTGTGGAGAAATTTAGCTGTTGTGCATGAAGTGACAGATTTCTAAATCATTTGAGTGTTTTGGTAATGAATAATTTGTTACACAAAGAAAATTTGTTTACGTTATTGTAGTTAAATGTAAAAGTTAGTTCATGCATCAGATCCAGCACTCACCTGTGGTTCCTGTTTGTCCCCGACTTCCTCTCCTCTGTCCTTCCTTCCTCGCGCTGCCTTCACAGAAGCCATGGCAGACAAGGGAGAGCAGGTACAGAAGGCCAAGCTGGCCGAGCAGGCCGAGCGCTACGACGACATGGCCGCAGCCATGAAGGCCGTCACTGAGGAGGGCTCGGAGCTCAACAACGAGGAGCGCAACCTGCTGTCTGTGGCCTACAAGAACGTGGTGGGAGCCAGGAGGTCCTCATGGAGGGTGGTCTCCAGCATGGAGCAGAAGTCAGACAGCACCAAGACTGCACTGGCAAAGGAGTACAGGGAGAAAATCGAGAAGGAACTGAACGACATCTGCAAGGAAGTTTTGGTAAGGAAAGGTTAAAGCAGGTGGTGGAAAGAACAAATAAGCAGGTTTCTGATTAAACTATTGGAAAGTTGGTGATTCAGAGATTTGTTTGTATGCAATTTGAAGATGAATAGATCACTGGGATTACTTGGTATATTACTTATCAGGTTTTCAAAGACTTGAAGCAACCAGGATTATCTCAGCGCTACAAATGTTCTTTTATGCTTACTCAGTCGTTTTAAGATTATTTTGTGCCATGTCAACAATTAACATGTAGAGCAGTAGCAGGAAGGGGCTCCTCATTGGATGCTGCGGTGACACCTACTGGCTGCATGTGGTACTTAAACATGATGATTTGGGAGTAAAGGGAGAAGTCCAGCATGTCATTCACATGGCA
Source organism: Poecilia latipinna (assembly GCF_001443285.1). NCBI lineage: Eukaryota > Metazoa > Chordata > Actinopteri > Cyprinodontiformes > Poeciliidae > Poecilia > Poecilia latipinna. Next base: position 108,151 of record NW_015113905.1, on the reverse strand, counting down.
GTTTTATCCCAAGAAGGGCTTCACAAGGCTTTACAAGCAAGTATTACAGTAAATACATGCTTTTAAAAGCAAGTATTTAAAATTAAATACTTGCTTCTAAACCTGTCGGGAATATACTTTATGCTCCATTGGTCAGTGTTTCTTTGGAGACCAGCTGATTTTTAATTCCGGACAGGATATTGTAATGGGGTTTATGCTATAAATTTCTTCTGTTTTTATCGAATATTTTATTTTTGATGGAGTCTTTTTGTAGATGCTATGTGTACATTTACGTTGCATTGTAACAATCATGTTTAACTTCGTTCAAATTTCCCCAAGCCATAACTGCAAATTACTGTATTTTTTTGATACTTGAATACAAAGTATTTCATACTTGTGATGTGGAAGGTAAAGGACTGATTTTAACATTTGATCTGAAAACCTTCACTTGCATTCTTAAGCTCTTTTAACTATCAGTCCTCTAAATAAATTCAATGTCCTTTGAGGAAAAGAGAGGTTTGCCACAAGAGAACACAGCAAGCATGTGAATGAAGGGGCTCTGATAAAATGAACTAAACCTCGTCTGCTATGGTGGCAGCATCATGGATAAGAGTTCATGGGGATGAATGAAGCTAAATACTATTTAATCCTGGGAGAAAATCTTCTGGAGAATGGAAAGAGTAATCGTGACGGGCTGCTTGTTTTTGTTGCCATGCATTAAAGCTCATCTTTCCAATTATATTATCGCCCACTTAGAGTGTCAACTGATATAGATCTTAGTGACCAAGATCATAAAGGTCATGGGACGTTCAGGATGTTAAAGGAAAATTTGATTCATATGCAACAATACTTGAACATGGCAAGGATAATTTGAGCTTAAGCTATTATGGAAAAATAGGCTTTTAATCTCTAAACTTGCAAAGCTGGTGGCGTCATGTCCCAAAAGACTTGCAGCTGCAGGCGGTTCTACTAACTATTGTCTCAAGGGGAGCTGAACATGCGACTAATTTCATTGTTCTATTTTATAAAAATGCTAATTTCACTGGAAAGTTGTGCCTACCTGTGTGAGTGGGCATGACTCAAAAGGCTCATTTTGCCAGTGTGTTTTTAATATTGCTCATCTGCTTTTAAGAAGCAGTGAAAAGGTGATGGTGCTTTATTTAATTCATATTTTCAAAATTTTTTATTTTAGGGTTTACTATATAAATGCATTTAAAATTGTACCCTTTATCCTGCAGGATTTACTCGACAAACATCTCATCCCCAAAGCTACGCCCGCTGACAGCAAAGTCTTCTACCTAAAGATGAAGGGAGATTACTACCGATACCTGGCTGAGGTGGCAACTGGAGAAGACAAGGAAAGTAAGCAAAACGCAACTTCATACATTGCTTTATATTTATCCTTGTGCTAAAACCTAGATCTGCAGTGTGTTTCTGTGTAATGGTCTGTAGCTCATTTATCAGCTTGATGGGATGAATGTGTTCTGATCAGAGATCCTGTAAATCCTCCATATCGTGAAGACTTGGCGTGTTTCAGGTGTTTGTGGGCAGAATACTGACATCCTCTTTGTCCTTGATCTACATCTGTCAGCTGTAGAGCAGGGATGGGCTGCTGCAAAGAGAGCGGCACCATGCTGTTGGCTGCTTTTAATAGCCAGGATTTATTCCTAATTTTCTATCGCAATGTGAACCGTGTTCGTTTCAGAAAGCAACTTCTATGTAAATCATCCATAAAGTGTGAATGGAATGGATTATTATTACCTCTGTAAATCTAAAACGATCCCTCTTGGTTGGGTGTAAGCCCTGTTCAGTCATTGATCTGTATTTCTCCAACCCTGTTGTTAATCATTGGGGGGGGGGGGGCTGGCCTTTTTTCTTTTCTCCCCACTAAACTAAGCCAGTTCTTAACCAGTTCCAGGGCTTCTAAAGGTATCCAGAGAGCTGCAGTGCAAAGATGAAAAATACCAACACAAATCACATAAATCTTCTATAAAATAGATGCCCCAGTGTCATTAACTTACCCATTTTTAACTCATATTTTGATTGGCTGTTGGTTTTCCTGAGCTCACCTCCAGTTCTTTCTCCTGACATCAGTTTGGTGCTGATGGAAACAGATCAACATTCCCAGCCAATACTAGGCAGTGGAAACCTGTAGTGCCAGTTTGGCGGAAAACTCCTCCACTTACAAATTAAAATGAGGCTTTGTATTTCAGAATTTTATCAGTACTCTTTTATCATAACAGAAGAGCCAAGACGTGTCGGGTAGTTTTGAGGTCTCAAACTCCAATCTGGAATATCTAGAAGCACCCAAGGTCCAGCATCCGTAAATCAATCTCAGCCTTCATTCAAGCCTTCAGTCCTGCTGATGATTTTTATTTAAATGTGCTGCACCAGAAACTCATATAAAAGGTGCAGGACTCCAGTACCCAAGGACTAGAGTTTAAAACCTCTGTTTTAAAATAAGTTGCAGGTAGTAAAGCAAAACAATAGTGAATTAATAAGTCTATGTATTAACCCCAAACGAATAACAGGGGAAAATACATCAGTTTGAAGGATATGAGGCTTTTCTTAAGAAAGCTTCTTTTACAATGAATTTAGACAGCTGTGTCTGGACTTAATATCATTAAATGGATGTAAATTTTGCTGATGCATATTGGTATCCAGATGTTTTATATGTTTTTGAGCATGTGTATCCTCACCTGATTAATCATCTTCTTTCATGAAGCCATCATCAACAACTCACAAGAGGCCTACCAGAAGGCATTGGATATCAGCATCAAAGAAATGCCTCCCACACATCCTATCCGTCTGGGCCTCGCGCTCAACTTTTCTGTTTTCTACTACGAGATCGTCAACTCACCTGATAAGGCCTGCCAACTGGCCAAGTCGGTAGGAATCCCCTCTCCAACCACAGTCCTGTTTTAGTTTCATTTAACCAACTTAACCTTTGGGTTTTTAAAAGCTAATGTTGAGAACTGCTGCTTACATGACTCACACTTAAAGCATTTGTTTGGAAAGATGTTGATGCAATGGACTTGCAACTACTTTAATGTATTGCAAGCAAAAAAGGGAATGAGTAAATTTTGCTTGATGTGGAGCTACAGAGCTTTGGCTTCATTTTCTTCTAAAGTGAGAGGAAGTGAATGTAAGGAAGACAATTTTCTTTAAGCCAAGCTTGATGGAACTGTACCTCCATGTTTAATTTGGAACTGGAATTTCAAACATTGACTAATGAAGGTTTAAATTTCCAATATTTTTAAATCTATTTAAAGATTACAAACTGAAAACATTCCTGCTTTTTTGCTATTTTTCTTCATAAGCTTGCTGTGGTTGTTTCCCTAATCCTGCAAGGTTGATTAGAGTTACCACGTTACCTCCTCAACATGAGATCAGGTTCTGCAGGAAGGACCTATTGACCCATTCATTCGGTTCAGGTGTGCTGAGCCAGAGAACATGTCTAAAACACACCGGACGGTGGCCCTTAGTGACTGATTTTGATCACCACTCCTCTTAAATAGGGTCTGGTGGTTTAGATGCCTAAGAAATCATTATTTCTCCTTTTTTTTAATTTTCACAAACCTATCAAAGGCAACATGGATCATAAACCATGCTTTAAAGAATCTGTACCTTTAGTCTATAATAATTTACAGGTGATCAAGCATAGAACTGATATAAGTTGGTGCAGAAGCCATTTAGGACGCTGCAGAATCTAAAATATCATGTTTCATGATAAAACCAACCTACTAACTTTACTCCAATATCTAGTTATTAAAACTGTAAACTTAAGTGGAAGTATGAAGTGGACAACATGCTGAAACTGTGAATAAAGGTTCTGTGATTCCAGCTTTGTAGTTTTGATAGGACCATTGATCATAAAATATCCTGAAACAAGAATAGAAAACATGAACTAGCATCACAACCAACTGAATTCACTTTTAATGTGAAAGTCTGAAGAGTGAACAATAAACTAAAATCTCAAAGTTTGTCTTCTGTTTTACGCATGTTGACTTTAAATCCTCCTACCAGGAGTCTTGAAAAATTTGAAACTAGGCCTGTCACGATAACAAATTTTGCTGAGCGATTGTCTAAAAAAATTATTGCGATAAACAATAATATTGTTTCAAGACCTTCTGACACTGATTTAATGAAAATGACTAATAATGCAAGCGATTTCCTGCCATAGACAGATGCACTTTATTTTCAAAAGAACACAACACTGGAACTAATAAACAAAATAAACAAAAGGGATTCTCAGTCTCCATTAACAAAAAACGTACTTGAATAAAAACTAAACAACATAAAGCCAAAGTGGAAATAAATACTTCATTCAACCAAACGAGTGCAGATTATGAAGTCTGTTTGTGCCCTTCAGTAATCACTAGATTTAAATAGAGAAGACGGGCACATCCTGACGCAATAGTTCACACTACACAATGTTTTGCCCTCATTTTCTCCTTACGACAATCTTAGATCGTTGACCGATCTAAGATTGTCGCTGGTGATTTCGTAACCGATCATCCTGCAGTGTGATTTAGATTGTGGTGGCTGCTCTGATCTAAATCAGGGGTTTTCCCGACTGGGAGCTTTAGGCAGCCTGTTGAATGTGACAGGTAGCCAATCAGAAAGCGCAGATTCTCCTCCTGCTTATAATGAGGGGAATCCCAAACTGCTGACACGGCACTACCGGACATTGGAGAAATGTGGAAACATTAATATTTA
>NW_015113905.1:58369-100086 GCF_001443285.1 Poecilia latipinna | reverse complement strand
ATTCAGTCAGGACTTTACGCTGACTCTAGTGACATGCATCACAGGTGAATTCTAGTAAAGCATTGATTAATGCCTGATTTTAAAATTATAGTCCTTATTTTGCGCCCATGTGGCTGGACTCCACATGGCACGATCGAACCCGATCGAACCGTTATACCTAGGATTTCTGTCGGCTAAAGTGTGGTCTCTCAGGTTTTGAAAATGGGCCGACAACTCGTGTAGTGTACGCTGGACATTACACTAAGGAAATGAGGAAGGGAGGGTCAGTGGAGAGTATCGGAGTTGAGTCTTTTTTCATTCGGTGTCATCAACAGAAAGGGGGGGAAAAAAAGGCAGGAAGAGACGATAAAGCCGATAATTAAAATGAGGTCGATGGGTTTAATTTATCGTGCAATTAATTGATTTATCGTTTATTGCGACAGGCCTATTTGAGACTTGTGTATTTTATATAGTTTCCCCATTTAGCCATTACTTTAAATATGCCCCTCCTGTCTCCTGCAGGCGTTTGACGAAGCCATAGCCATGCTGGACACTCTCAACAGCGACTCCTACAAAGACAGCACCTTGATCATGCAGCTGCTCCGTGACAATCTGACAGTGAGTTACTGCATCATGTTGACCTATATGTAAAAGTATTCACACCCCTTGAACATTTGCTACATTAAAACACACAATCCTCTGTGTATTTTTTTTATTTGGTGGGACAACACAATGTAGAGTATAATTGTAAACTGGAAACAATTAATTCTTAATTGGAATTAGATCAGAACTTTGACTGGGCCATTCTAATACATCCATGACCGATGCTGTACTCTGAAACATTCTGCTTGGTTAGATTATTGTGCCCGGTTCTAGTGAGTTTTTTTTTCCTAGATTACCAGGAAGACGTGTAGTGGAGGTTTTCTGCCAATGTTTTGCAGGCAGGCCAGTTTGGGTGTTTTTTTGGTCAGAGCTCCATATGTGCTGTGTTGCCCACATAGCTTGTGCCGTGTAAGCCAGACATAAAGAGTGTTTTCTTCAACAATGGCTTTTATCTTGCAACTCTTCCAAACGTTAGCTGTGTGGTTGACAGATTCTCCTACATTAGTTGTTTTCTGCAGCTCCTCCAAAGATGCCGTACGCCTTTTAACTGCTTACCCGATTAGTGCCATCCTTTCCAGGTCTTTCTTGGTAAAGGGCTGGAGAATTTGTTTGTACCTATTTTTGTTATTTAATCACCAGAAGAACATTGAGTTATTTTGGTAATAAACTCTACATGATTGCATCTGGTAAGCCCTATAATTAAAAGTATCATTGGGATTGCTACGATATTCCATTGTTTGTTTTTATGAGAGCAGTATTACTGCATGATGGATTGATCAGTGCTCATTTGTTTTGGTAAGTTGCATTATAACTGCTTTAAACTTCTCCACTGCTTTCTACCTGACCAGTCTGAGTTGTGGTTCATGATTCAGGTTGTTTATTTTGGGATATCAGAGTAAGAAGGGCTGAACAGTATCTCATTCTCTTAACTTTGCAATTGTGTTCTACTTTGTTGGTCTGTTCCCAATTAAATTGAAGCTTGTGGTTATAAAGTCACACAATATGACAAAGGTTAGTGTGTTTGCTCTGTAAAAGCTGATTTTGATCAACTGCTCAACCCTGCATTCCTCCGGCACCTCGTTGCAGCTGTGGATGTCGGACGCGCAGGGAGAGGGCGAGGAGGAAGGAAAGGAGACTGAGCAGGAGCCGGCAGCCGAGAACTGAACTACAGAGAGACAACGGGAGAAAAATAAAACACATTTTTTTACCTCTCACCAGCCTAAGTTGTGTGCTTGGTTGTGTGTGTGCGTGTGTGCACATACATGCACAGAGATGTATGTTTACACTCCACTGACGGTGTGTAAAAGTACAGGATGTGTGTGCAGATGCATTGAAGTGAATGTGTGGGCGTGTGTGTGTGTGTGCGATTGGATGTGTGCGCGCGCGTGAGTGAATGTGTGGTTATTTTATGAGCACCTCCACAGAGAAAAGAATGGAATAGACTTGATTTCCTTTTGAACATTATTATTATTCCATCAACCTGTGTATTTTTGTTTTGTCGACTTTAGGTCCCTCCTCTAGGACTGCCCCAGTGATCTGTAACATTTATCAGTGTAGCAAGCTGCTGCTGTTGCAGGAAAACAAGGCGACCTCTAATCTGTCTCTCTGGGCAATTTCTCTGTTTTTACTTGAACTAAACAACCTTTGTGACACTTTGGTCCACTAAACTTTCTCTGAAACCACTGTAAACAGAGGGCAGGGTCCCTAAATGTTCCATCTGACAGTAAGCAGTGATTGTACACTATTACAGGTGAAGCTCCGTCTCCGTAGTGCTTGTATCCATCCCGCCCTGTTGGTGTCCCGTGTAGTGTGTTAATGGATGGTACATGTTTCAGGAAGTGTTTTCTGTTTGGACGACCACTTACACTTTGGTCCATTTGTTAAGCGACCTATTATCAACAGTGAAATGTGTAATCTTTGATTTCCTGCAGTTTTGCATACCACATAAAAGTTAACAGCCGAAGATGACGACAACTTGATTAAAAATGGCTCGATACTGTAACCTTTTGATATTTTAACTCTTCAGTGGTGCAGAGGATACTTTTCGCCATGCGCTTTTATGTGGCTTTCTACTCTTTTTCTATTCAGGTGTTCTTTTCCATTTTAATTTTCTGTATTTTATTCCCGTAGACTCCTGGAGAATGTATGTGGTTCTCAGTAGTGTGGTGTGGGGGGTTGGGCATGTTTCAAAACTGGCAGTTTTAGTTTAGTATTTAGCTTTAACCTGGTGTTTTAACATATTTACTTTTTTTTATGGGAGTAAATCATGATGTGGAGTAAAAAGTGAGCATAGAAATTGTCGTAGAAAGCTTCATTAAAAGCCATTTCGTAGTTACAAGTAGTGCCAGTTTCTTCTAATTCCAGTATTTTGGTTTAAAAGAAAAGATGGGATACAGAATTTGCAAGTTACACAATGAGTGGATTATTTGGTTATGCGCTTTCATGTAAGTGGAATTAAAGCATTCAAACTGAGACTTGTGGTGCTTTTTCTGTATTTATGAATCAGCTTTTTATATACATTTGTGCCAGCTACATTTACAATTTCTAACTGCCTTTATGAATTGCTTTTACTTCAGTAGCAAAAATGATTTTTTTTATTGTACATTTATTCAGTGGGTAACAAATCCTGCTGCAATTAACTGTTTTAAACAGACTTAATGGTATAATTGAACCTAGTGCCAAAACCGCCACAGTTCAACACATTTTATAGTTATGCTTTAGGAAATTCATCTAAATGTCGGTTACATATGGATACGAGTCCACCAGATTTAGATTTGAAAAAGTTGCTCATGAGTTTCAAGTAATCATGCATGTTTTGTGTAGTCTGTCAAGATTCTCAGGGCATTTGGAGGTAAAGTACAGCCACAGCATTACACGTACTCCACTATGCTTGACAATGAACACAAGGTGCTTTTCCACAGAATCCTCTGTTTTACGGCAAACTGACAGCTTAGTGTTTGCTATATCAAAAGCTCAATGCTACTCTCAGCAGGTCAAAGCTTAGTTATAATCACAGCTTTAGACATTTCTGAGATAACACAATAAGTGACAGACATCTTCCTTCTCCGCTGCCAAAGTAAAGATAATTTAAGGCCTGTGATGCTGAAGGCAGTTTCAGTTTGACAGATGGTTGGTTTTCACCAACATTGCTGCCCTCTGCTGATGACTGCTGTGGATGTCGAAGGACCAGAGAAAATACTGCCTGCATTCACTGGAAAGACAATCGTATACTGTCTAAAAATATCTGTGCATTGAATTCTCATGTCAGTAGGACTAAAATGCAGGCAGGGAAAGAGAATTTAAAATTTCTGTCACGCTATATGATTCAGCTCCAACACCTTTGATTCCTTCTAAGGAGTTTTGGGGAATACAAGCAAAATTTTTATTTAATTACTTTTAGTTTTAGGTTGCAATTTGCATGTAATAATGCACATCCACCTTTCACATGTTAAAAAAAAGTTAGTTAAATTTGTTTCCAAGTGTCTTCATAAAATGTTTTTATAAAACAATTTCTTGTAGCATGTTACAATTTACTTTATTTAAACTAAAAACAAGCATGTTTCAAATAGGTAAAAAGCTTGATTAGCTTAAGGGCAACAATACATCTTTGCATAACTGCAAACCTACCAAGAAATTACACCTGTGTTGTTGAGTTTCACCAGTTCTCCATTGGTTTGTCAAAGCTTGTAAGATTGTTTTATAACCTAATTATCTTTTAAACTTATCCGCATCTTTATCCTTGGCCTGTCTGCTACATTCTTTGGTCTTCGTGATGCTATTTGTTCACTAATATTTTCTAAAAGCTTCTCACAGAATTGTATGCATTTTGAGAATAAAATTTAAATGTCTGTTTATAGACTTCTGAGGGATTATTTGATGACATTTTTATTTTGGGGTATTAGAATAAAGGAGGCTCAATGCACATTCTTGTCACACTACCATTTTCCTCCTATTCCACTATTTATTCGCTATACAGCGAAATTTGTTACTGTACAAGAATAAAATTAGTACAGTTTAGGACAATAAATACTTTTACAAGGTGCTCTGATATTTTTTATGTTGACTCAATTTTTATTCAAATTTGAAATTAGAGTTTTAGGTCTTGGTTTATAAAAACATGACTTGAACTAGAATGAGAGTTTCAGAAATTGATAGTTTAGTCATTTAAACATTTGGGAGATTATGTAGTAGATGCCATTCACAAAGAACGGAATCTACTGAATGATCATTCAGTGAAACTGCATCATTTATTCAGTTTCACTTTACACCAGGTCAGTGTTGGCATAACAATAAGTTAGTATTCGCCTTTTAAACACGTTTTTCAGGATTCCACCATCATCATCATCGTGCCTACCCTCCTGGGTAACGCCCCTTTCCTCCTCAGTGATACTGCAGTATGATTGGTCCATTTGTGTGACGCATACATCGATATATAGTCAAGCAACCTCCCCTCTGCTTCCTTCCCTTCAACCCCGGCTGTCAGTGCTGTGTGAGTGCGTGTGTGCTCTGAGCTCGCTCATCACACATTCTATAAAAAAAATAAAAAAAACAAAAAAAATTTCAAAACATAAAAAATATAAAAAATCTTTTTCTTTCTTTCTTTTTGTAACAAGTCAGTGAAGAGGGAGTAAAGACGGTCGAGGACTGACGGTAACGTACCCCAACGTGTCGGATTTTTTTTTTTCCAGTCGTTAGCTTTCCCCTCCTCTTTTTCGTTTGTCAAATTTTAAAGGGTCTTTTAACTCGAACTGAAGTCGACGTTGTGTCGTTTTAAAACACTCGAATTAGACGTTTTGACTCCCAACTGACAAGTCAACCGTTGTATAACGTTTACAATTCGGCATCAAAGGTCCTACCGACGATACCGACCGTTAGCAACTTTTTCCCCCCCGTCTTCTTTCCCGTTGACAAACTCAAGCGTAGTCCGTTTATAACCGCTAGTCTCGAGGAGGAGAGAAATAAGGATGAACCCCAGCGCTCCCAGTTATCCCATGGCCTCCCTATATGTCGGGGACCTGCATCCAGATGTGACCGAGGCCATGCTGTATGAGAAATTCAGCCCAGCCGGAGCCATCCTCTCGATTCGGGTCTGTAGGGACATGATCACCCGGCGTTCCCTCGGATACGCCTATGTCAACTTCCAACAGCCGGCGGACGGTAAGTCGGATATTACTAAACCATTCAGTTAAAATGTCTAATAAATGCAGTCATGTGCTTTAAAGGGGCTGTCAGTCAGAGAGAGGGGGCCAGGCTGTGTGAACTACATGTGACTGCGGTGGGGTCTGGTCCACTGGCGTAGCAGAGCAGCGCCACATCCTGCCTGCCCTGCCCACCTCAGCAAAGTAAAAGGGCCCTGCTGGCTGCCAAAAAGGGCTCTTTATCTGTTCAGTCCGGGCAGCACCCCAACTGTAGTGCTGACAAATTTACCTTCCAATCCCCACAAAATGATTGCCAACAGTTTTAAGTTGTTGAATGGACTTTTGTCTGTATGAAAAGAGGGTAAAAATGTCATTGCTACTTCACTAAAACAAGCCATTTGTTCCACAGAGGTTCGATATGTGCTCTTTAGCAAGCATTTTCTGCATGCTGGTGATAAGAGGGTGGGCCTGTTTTGCCCTTTTGCTCCCATGGGTGTGTTTTTACACAGAGCTGTGAAAATTGGTTCCATGAGAAGACTCTTAAGTTTTTAATCAACAATTTTGTATAATAATTGTGTATAATAAACTCTTTCAGGGACAAAGTAATGTAAGAATGACTCGGTATAAATGGTATTGAGACACATTACATTTTAACATTTTTTAATTTAAGTCTATGGCCACATGCAGTTGAGAGCATGGGGAGTCCAAAATGTCTACAGTTGATTTATTTATTTTTGTCCCGTTCTTGTAGCTGGGAATGGACTAAAAAGCAAATTCAGATCAAGAAAATATAAAATGATTTGTTTAGAAAGGCAAATATAAAAAACTCTTCTTATGAGTCCACCATGATGTCGAATTTATTTTTTAGAAAAACACCCTGATTACTCGGTTCATTTCATTATGTGTTTAGACTAGGTAAAACAAAATCAGAAGTTTGTTTTGTAAACATTTTTATTGACCTAAATCATTTAAAACTCCCTGAATAAATGGCTTAATAATGCCACTGCTGTTTGATTGGACAAAATTGCATTGCTATTTTGTAAAACATGAATTTGGCATTCATTTATTCTTCATACAAACATTGAATAAATGTTTGAAATATTATATATTTTTAAAGTAGAATAATTTCCAAATGTTGTGGTTGAAGAACTGTACCATGAGTTTCATTGAGAAATCCACAACAGTCCAGTTTGACGGATTGACGGATTTTGGCCGTGCTTTTAGCTAGGCTATCTGTGAGTCATACACCCTGCCTGTTTTCATGTTTCCCCGCTGTAACACACAAGATTCCAGTTCAGCAAAAGTCTGTACGTCAATCCCCAATTAAAATCAGGTGTGCTGAATCATGGACACATCTAAAACATGCGGGGCAGTGTGCCTTGAAGACCAGGGGCTAGAGGGCGCTGTGGACGCCGGACCGGAGGTCGGCGGTAACGTGATGCGATGCTGCTGGGACTGGTCGAACTGTGCAAAACAAAGAATGTCGATGTTATTTGAGAGTCTGCTATTTTGTCTCATCAGCATTCTGCATTAAGCACTCCCGTTGTTTGCAGTTATTTGATTTATACCGCTGGTCTGCTTTAAGGGGATTTCTGATTTTTAATGCTACATGTTAGCAAATGGTTTCAGCTGAGGAGTGCAATGTGGATGTACGAGTCAAGAATCAGAGTTCTAACCTTGAATTCACAGTGGGCTTAATTGTAAGGGATCACAACTCTAGGTCATATTTTGTGATAAGAAAATAAAGTTTCAAGTAAGTCAAAATAAACTCGGTGATATGATTGTTGCTGTAAAATAAAACAAGTAAGCAAATATTTCCAGAATGCATCCTGATGAGCAAGGCTGTCTGACCAGAGAAGTTTTAAAACTACCGCTCCCTCTTTTTCGTGTTGTAATATTTGCTCAGTTTTAGTTAAGCTCTTGCAGCAACACCTACTGCTAAGCCTGTTTTCTGTCATTTTTGTGTAATTTCTAAGGGGGGGTGGGTGGGAGAGGCCAGTGACACGCCTAACAAACAGATTAGGATGAGTTCTTGTCCCTTGAGCTTATTTGAGTTGTCAAAAATCAAGTCTTTTAAAACGATAAAAGTTAAAAACTTGATGCTTTTCAGATTAGTTGGGAAGTAGAAACATTCCCTACCACTTTAATCGCTTTCCTTTGTGAATTTTAGCATTACACCTGTGACTAGTTCCTATAGTGGATGAGCAAAATATCTGTGTTCTCTTTCAGCTGAGCGCGCTCTGGACACCATGAACTTCGACGTGATCAAAGGGCGGCCCGTACGCATCATGTGGTCGCAGCGTGATCCGTCTCTGAGAAAAAGTGGCGTGGGAAACATCTTCATCAAGAATCTTGACAAGTCGATTGACAACAAGGCTCTTTATGACACCTTCTCTGCTTTCGGGAACATCCTGTCCTGCAAGGTGAAGCGTCGCTTTCTTTGTTTAGTGTCTCTCTGGTTGTAGCATGCTACATTTGCAGCTGGTGATGCTCACTCATTAAGCTGTTTTTATGTGAGTGTTTTCTGGATTTCAAGTTGATACTCAATCATGACACTAACACATCGGAACATTGCTTTTTATTTCGATATGGTAAAACGGTGTAAAGAGAAAAGGTTGGTGCTCATGATGGCCATGACCGATGTTGCCAGGTGTGCTTTAACCGGTTCATGTTTGTTCCAGCATGTGTGTGTGTGTGTGTGTGTGTGTGACTTCAAGCAGCACATGTCCTCTCTGTCTCCGTCTCAGGTGGTTTGTGATGAAAATGGCTCTAAAGGCTACGGCTTTGTGCATTTTGAGACTCAGGAAGCTGCAGAACGAGCCATTGAAAAAATGAACGGCATGCTGCTCAATGACAGAAAAGTGTAAGTGGATGTTTTTAAGTGGCTCTGAACTTCTGGAGACGTCAAAAAGCTTCTGGCACAATCCTGGGCTGTGACTCGCACTCGGTGGGAGAACTGGGAGTCTGTTCAGCTCCTGTCATTGGCTGGAGCTGAACAGACTCTGCTCCGTCTCTGCTGCTTTTTCAAACTAATCGTGGTGGACAAACTGTTTGACTATTGAACCAGGTTCTAAATGTTTATTAGATCATTTTTGGGTTTAATAGCCAAAAATAATTTCAGGTATAGAAGTTTTCAAATGAAACACATTGAAGCACGACAAACTCTCAAAGCAAGTCATATCAGCTTTACACATAAAGTTCATTTAAAACAAAATTGACCTGAGATCTGTGGATAAAAAAAAGAAAGAAAACAATTACATAATTTAAAAAAAAATTAGTATTTAAAACACTGAAAGGTAAAACAAAAATATATTATTTTGACAGAACTGAGACTTGTTTCTGTTTACACCCAGTTCAGCATCATCATATTCAATATTCTGAATACTCTGCCTTTTTGTTCGTCAGTACATAAATAATACGTGCTTTAGTTTTGTAATGCTGGAAATGGCACTTTATAAATAGAATCAATTTATTTATAAAATTTGCTGTCCGTCTGCTGCCTTTTTCAGTTTTCTCAGTTCGTTTGATTGACTAGCTGCCTGAGTGGGCTGATGTGCAGAGGCCTGAATTAATTTTAGTCTACCTGTTTTAATTATATCACTTATTTAGTGGTACAGATTAAATACAAAAGTTTTATTATAAACGTTTAACACCTATAATGTGTTTCTGAGGAAAAATAATAATTTTGAGTTGTTAGTTAACCCAAAAATTAGCCACTAGATTATTCAGAGAAAGTGGTTCTTAGTTTATGCATTTCTGCAAGTCTCTAAACTGATTTTATTCCTATTTCTCTTAATTTTAGTCTCCTTAATCCATTCCTGGAGCAGTTTTGATCCATGTTTGAATTATCGTCTTCTTGGATTACTCATTTTTAAGGCAAAATTTAAATATGGTTTGAATAATGTCATTATTCCAACCAGTTTCTTCTTTACACCAGAACCATGGATCCTCAGCATACTGCTGCCACTACCATGCTTCACAGCTGGTACAGTGTTCTTTGGTTTCAGTCCTACCTGTAAATATTCAGCCAGGATTCTGCCAGGAGCTTGTCGACTACAAAAAGCAGGCGGTGGATGGGCAACTGTCTCGATTCTACCATGTTGGAAATATGATTTGATTTCATCAACAGACCAAGATTATTGATGTTAGTTAGTTCTTCTAAAAGTTTTTTTTTTTTTTTCCCCTTTTCTTTTTTTTCCCCCCCACAGGTTCGTTGGCCGTTTCAAATCTCGTAAGGAGCGCGAGGCTGAGTTGGGCGCCCGGGCAAAAGAGTTTACTAATGTTTACATTAAAAACTTTGGTGACGATATGGACGATGAGAAATTGAGAGAGCTCTTCAGTAAATACGGTCAGTCCAATTTTGTAACTGCTCCTCGAAGACGCTACTAAGGATATAGGAGTTTTGGTCGACAACCTTGTTGTGTTTTGCTGCTCAGGAAATGCGCTGAGTACCCGGGTCATGACAGATGACAGCGGAAAGTCCAGAGGCTTCGGTTTCGTCAGCTTTGAAAGACACGAAGACGCACAGAAGGTTTGACTCGAGATGAACACGACTCTAGTTTTTAGTAACCGCAGTTGAGCCCTTTTTTTTTTCTTTTTTTAAATGTCATTTTTGTCACATTGTTTCTAATTTCAGGCTGTGGATGAAATGAACGGAAAGGACTTGAACGGGAAGCCCATCTACGTCGGCCGCGCTCAGAAGAAGGTGGAACGACAGACGGAGCTGAAGCGCAAATTTGAGCAGATGAAACAAGACCGTATGACTCGCTACCAGGTGAGCTTAAATACTTCCAGGATCAGACGCCGTCTGCTCGCGGGAAGAAAAACTGCAGCTTTGTCAAATTCAGTGCTCCCTCTGCAGTAGGGTCCACTGGCCAAAATGGCTGCAACAGCAACTCTGCAGCTCATGGGCCCCACTTCCCCTCACCTCCGGTTGTTGGGGACAAAGACGTGCTGCAGACAGGAATTTTACATTTAACCTGCTGTTTATTATTGCTGAGCTGCTTTTGTTTTCAAAATATTTGTTCGTATCGACAGGGTGTCAACTTGTATGTGAAGAACCTTGATGACGGGATTGATGATGAACGCTTGCGGAAGGAGTTCTCCCCGTTCGGCACGATAACCAGTGCCAAGGTTCGACCTTTAACCTTATCTTCTCAAAACTGAAATGAGCTGCCGAACTCTTCTGGAGTTTCACGTTTGATTCTTCCTCTACCAGGTCATGATGGAAGGCGGCCGCAGCAAAGGCTTCGGTTTTGTCTGCTTCTCGTCCCCGGAGGAGGCGACCAAAGCAGTGACAGAGATGAACGGGCGCATCGTGGCCACCAAGCCGCTGTACGTGGCTCTGGCTCAGAGGAAAGAGGAGCGCCAAGCCCACCTGACCAACCAGTACATGCAGCGCATGGCCAGTGTCCGCGCCGTGCCAAATCCCGTCATCAACCCCTACCAGCCAGCTCCGCCCTCCGGCTACTTCATGGCTGCCATACCTCAGGCCCAGAACCGCGCCGCCTACTACCCAGCTGCGGGCCAGATGGCTCAGCTGCGGCCGAGCCCACGCTGGACAACCCAGGGGGTCCGACCTCAACGTGAGCGTTCTCGAAAAAACCTTACCTGGGCCCCGATTGTCCGTCTCACGGCTCGTTAATCGTTGATGCGTCTCTCAGACTTTCAGAACATGACCGGTGCCATGCGTGCATCAGCTCCACGCCCTCAGACCTTCGGCACCATGCGGCCCGCAAATCAGGTCCCTCGCATGATGTCCACCCAGCGTGTCGGTCAGTCTAGTCGGCACAAACCCGTTTGGTAACGCGTTCTGTTCGTGTTCAGTATCTTGCTGATTTTCTCTTCTCTCTCTGTTTGGCTCCTCCTGCAGCCGCTCAGACCGTGGCTCCCCGACCGCCCGCCGCAGCCACGGCAACAACTGCTCCGGTGCGCGGAGTTCCTCAGTACAAGTACGCCGCAGGGGTCCGCAACCCTCAGCAGCACATCACCTCCCAGCCACAGGTCAATCTGCAGCAGGTAAGGCTGCTGCCGTCTCTGTAGCGACAGTGGAGAGTACAGCTGTGCCTGTAATGACTCTGCCTCTCCTACCACTCAGCCTGCGGTCCACGTTCAGGGACAGGAGCCTCTGACCGCCTCTATGCTGGCCGCCGCTCCGCCGCAGGAACAGAAGCAGATGCTGGGTGAGCTTTGCTGATGGCATTCAGAGCGGATGCTGTGGTTTCTATGTGTCAAACGAGTCCCAGAGCGTCACCGGGGGCTAATGGCCTTTGATTTTAAATCCTCTCCGTCTCTCTCGTAGGTGAGCGTCTGTTCCCACTGATCCAGAACATGCATCCCAGCCTGGCAGGCAAGATTACTGGCATGCTGCTGGAGATTGACAACTCAGAGCTGCTTCACATGCTGGAGTCCCCAGAGTCTCTCCGCTCCAAGGTAACCGCTTAGGTTTTCTGATACAAACAAGCTTGTAGTTGCAAAGCCTCAGTACGTTGCCCCAGAACTTCACTGCTGTAACATGAGGAGGATCATAAATATGACAGAGTTGCAAAAGTATGAATTTCCTTTTAAGAATTTTTAATTGCATCCTATTTAAAGCACAAATTTTCATGGATTTTATTAAGATTTTACTTGACGTAGCAACACAAAAGATGCATGGTTTTTATTGACTTCTGTTTCCTTGAAGTCTAAATACAACCTGGAAGAAAACATGTAAAAGGCGGCAAAAGACTGGGGAAGAGTTTATCTTCCAAGCAGCTCAACTAGTTTAAACATCCAGCCAGAGCGCCAACACAGTGGTTTAGTAAAGTATCAACATGAAGGACAATAATATAAAAAAAATGGAAAAAGTTTATAATTACGTTTGTATGTTGCTGCATACAAATCACTCTATAAAACAGCATTGTGCTGCTGGGGTTGATGTCAAACACAAATATCTGTGCAGGTGGACGAGGCTGTGGCTGTGCTGCAGGCCCACCAGGCCAAGGAGGCCGCTCAGAAGACTGTGACTAACTCAGCTGTTGTCCCAAGTGTTTGAGCCCAAGGTACGCATTTAAGATCTTTTGTTGTTGTTGTTCTTTTGCTGAAAGCTTTATGGAAAAACCAAATGTGTCTAACTGCAATCTCCCTCCTCCACAGGAGAGGGCAGCCTTGAGATGAGCTTCACGCACAGAAGAAGGGTTTAAAAAAAATGTTTAAAAAATAAGCAAAACAAAGTAAAAGATGTTAAATACAAAGTTAAAAAAAAAGGCAAACGATGGAAACAAGTCTCCAGCCAGTCCTGTAATACAAGGTCTGCTTTTCCGAGCTAAAAAAAAGCAAAAAAAGAGGAAAAAAAACCTAAAAAAACAAAAAATAATCAGTTTGAGACATTTTAGAGGAGAAATGTACGAGAAATGTAAGTGGAAGCATTCCTTTCTGCTATTTTATCCCTTTTAAATGTTTGAACGTTTGAGCTTCCGAAGCCTGTTATTGTGAAAGTTACCTTTACCTTTTGCTTGCTTGAATAAAAGTTCTAAAGTAATCCATCTGCTATGTTCTCTTGTCTTCCCCGTTTTGCGATCAGAGAAATGGTTAATAGAATCCACAAAATACAGATATAGAAGTAATGTTTTATATTTTTTAATCGTTTTAAATGTGTCAATAGGATAATAAATACGTCTGAGAAGCTAACTTGCGTCTGATACAATTCGACACCTACGACTAGAAAGGTGGCGTTGCGGTTTAAGACCGGTCGGTCCACCTGCCGCTGGGGTTGGCGTGCTCCTCCAGCATCTGCAGGATGGACTCCATCTTTTGCTGCAGACTGGCGATTAACGGGTTCACGTTCTCCTTCACGCTTTCAGTCAGGGGTTTGAGCTGTTCCTCCATGTCCTGCAGCTGAGCCTGGATCTTCACGGCCAGGGGCTCGAGCTCTACTTGTTTGTCCTCTACGAACGACCTGAGAAATGAACGGAACACCGGGTTTGAGGTTTGCTGGAGCTTAATTGTCGCAACGACACACAACGAATGGCGAAATCTCACTAGGGTAAATTAGGGTGATTAGAAGAAGATCTGCACCTGTCTTACATTTTGGTCCAGGAAGGACTAATGATGTTCAACAGATTAAATGCAAATCCAACATGTTCAGTAGTTATGAGGTGATGTCGGATTGTTTTCACTCACTCTGCGTGTTCCTTCAGCTCTGGCTTGTTCACAAACTCATGAAAGTCGTGACTGATTTTAGTCTTTATGTTCTGGATGTACTGGCTCACCCGATTGGCTCTATCTTCAGCAAAGCTTCCTGCAGAAGAGAGCCAGTAAGTAAAATTTTTATTTATTTTTTTAATCAATGTCCCCTCTTTATTTTGCATCATCCTCCAGTTACTCACACTCCCCCAAAACACATTTTTGTTAAAAACAAAACAAATTTTATTTCGGTTTTTGAAAAGACTAATGTTACAGAACTACTTTAGTTCATTATTTCTTGACATTGATTTAACCACATCTTTAACAGAAGTGCCAATAAATGTGGATTGTGAGGTATTTCTAAATATGAAAAGCTTACCGTGTGTCAGAGTAAGAGCAAGAAGGACTGCAATCAGAAACTGTTTCATGGCTGCTGACTTGATTAGACCTAGAATGAAAAAAACATGATTTAGAATAGTATGTGTGCAGTTTTGGCAACAAATAACTACACACGCCTATGGGTGAAACCACAAAAACATTTAATTCCTCATTGACATTAAATCAGATTAAAATGTTCTTGTTTTAAGTCGGTACGAACTAGAATTATTTTTGCTTAATTTCAGGATAAGTTTTTAATTGGATTCTTCAAATTTATATAGGTTTATATGCACTCTTTATGATGCCTTCAAGTTATTCTGGAAAACCAAACGAGTGCATAGAACATTTGGCGGCAGCAGACCTGAGAAGGGGTTTATTTTTCAGGTTAAAAGCCTTTTTTACCAAATGCTAAGGACATGTTTGTCAACGTCTAACGTCAAATTACTCTGGCATTTAAATCATTTTAGTAATCTTCGCTAACCTGAAAGGAAATAAATTGGTCAGATTTGATGTCGAACTGTAAAGTCTTGGGAGTCTGCATATAGCATAAGGAAACCATCTTCTGCTGTATTTGTAATGCTGTGTAAGTTCTCTGTAGACCTCCAAGTTTAAATTTTAAAAGCAACACCGTGTAACTGTTTATCTTTAGACAAGCCTGTGTTGAGAAAAGCTTCCTGTAGCTTAATCAGATGAGTCACTGACAAAACCTCCCTGGAAATGTCCGTCAGGTTTCTACCTCACAGCTATAAGAGAAATATTTTGAGACTCATCTTACTCAAACGTGTAAACAAAAGTTTTGCAGAGGTTTGTGGTTATCATGTTTGAGGTTTGGTGGTGTGATCCTAAAATATATATATATATATACACTGCTCAAAAAAATAAAGGGAACACTCAAATAACACATCCTAGATATCTGAATGAATGAAATATTCTCATTGAATACTTTGTTCTGTACAAAGTTGAATGTGCTGACAACAAAATCACACAAAAATCAATGGAAATCAAATTTATTAACCAATGGAGGCCTGGATTTGGAGCCACACACAAAATTAAAGTGAAATGTTCCCTTTATTTTTTTGAGCAGTATATATATATATATATATATATATATATATATATATATATATATATATATATATACATAAAATGGATTGTAGCTTCAAACCTGCATAGAAAAACTGTTTTTTTCTCCTTTTCACAGCTCCTTTAAGAGAAAATATATCCTTTACAAACCACCATGTCAGCTCTGAGAGAAATATTTGATGAGACTGGAAGGGGAATTTAAATCCTCATTGCTGCAACAACTGAACATGTAAAAATTTAAAAAAGTAAAAAGATTGTGTCCTAGTAGCAAAAAGTTAGAGGAGGATAAGTGAGACTCACCTGTTCTTTGGCTGTTGGTGTTTGGACCAGATGGTGCCTCTGTGCCGGACTCTCATACCTCTTATAGCGCGGCGTGCTGCTGCGTCTCCCTCGTCCTGTGAAGCTGATTGGATGACACAAACGGATGAAGAGGAAACCGAGTACTCACAGTTCTGACTCTTCCTGCAGAGTGTTCCAGAGGTCCAGCAGTCCCTGCGCTGACTGACCAACATTCTGCATGAGTCTTATCTTGCATTAGATTAAATTCAACGCAGAATCATCAGGGAGAATGTCGGCGTTCGGACACTTTGGAGACGTCACTGATAAGTGGCAGAATATCTCGTTTTTATTTTGTGCTTCTGTGATGCTGTGCTGATTTTGTCAGGCTGTAAAGTTCCCTTGGCTCAGTTAAAAAAATAATTTTGAATTAATTCTGGTAAAAGCTCTTTTGTGTATTTTTTTTATATTAATGTGGTAAAAATGAATTAATTGTGGAGAAAATGCAAATCCAAAGCTGAATAAACTAGTCATTTTGGTACATTTAACATTTTGAAGATTATTTTTTGCGAGGAAAAAAAATAATCTTCCCATAGTCATGTCAAAAAAAAAAATTTAGGACACCTCCATAAAATATTCAGTTTTAATTCAAAAATATTCATGTAATGATGTCTAACCTCTTTTCTTTCCTCTCTGGAAAAGAAAGGGACTTAGCTGCAGTTAAGAAAACAAGAACTTTGTTTTTTTTTTACTTATTTAACAAAAAATATCAACAAACTTGGGGTCTCCACATTTTGGCCAACTCACATCCCAGCCACATTAGTGAGACACTTATTGCTCCACTCCTCACTTTCAGCTGAGAGACGCTTGAAGGTTTTCTAGCATGAATGACCCATTTTAAGTTCCCTCACATCACCTCCATGTTGATCAAGATCTGGGCTTATCTGGTCTTCGGTTGTTCACATTAACTGGATAAAACCATGCTAAGCCACATGCTAACCTGTGTGACTTTTATAAGAAATTAGAGCCCAAACTTCTGAATCTTATCTTAATAGTCACTTTTATAAGGAATAAAATCGATCGGTTGATCAGTTCTTGACCAACATGGCACTCTGAAATGTTTTATCAGTGTCAACTGATTAATGTCTAATTCTGCATTGGCTTATAACCGAGCCCAAATCATCCACCCTCCACCACTGTGCCTAGCAGTTGGAATTGTTTTTTTTTTTTTTAAATATAAAAACCTCTTCAGACCCCCGGAATCATTGGATGCAACAACTCACACTTTACTGCTTTGCTGATGTTGATAAAATCTCTTGTTTACCTTCTTCCAAAGATAAATGACTCTTTTTAGTATTTAAAGCTTTAGAGATGGGGATGGAGAGCCCCCTTGTGGTGGCTTATGGTCATAGCAGCCTAATTCAGTTGTAAACAGCTGCAGATCATTTTACACTTTAACCACTGCCTAGGCTTGCAGACTTTTTTTCTTTTGGCACGAAGAAGATTTCATTTTTTTGTATCATTAACTCATAGCTTCAGTAAAGAAATTGAGATATGGGTCACCAGTAAATTATATAAACAGCTCATCTATCACACACACAGCTTTAAGGCAGCATCTTTACAGGATGCTAATTTATTCGGGTGTTGATTCTCAAAGTTCACACCAAAAAATGTTCATCTCTGGGACACAGGAGCCGCCTCCCTTCTGAATGTCATAATAGCTGGACATTCCCATGCTGTCTACACTTGTTTAGAGTTACTTAAACAAATCATCACGACACCTTCAGACATCTGGAAATTGAACGCAACGATGAACCAGACTCCTCATCTTTGTGTCTTGGCTGATTCCTTTTGATTATTTTCCCATGATGATCTCGCAGAAAAGCGTTGCCATAAATGCTTCCACTGAACTCGAATACTACGTATTAACCTACCAGACGTTTACAAAACCCACAGCCTCCTCTTGCTTTCCCCAAATTATTTACAGTTAAAGTAATCTCGCAGATTCCGATGTAAACTTCGACATCTGAATCATAGTTGCTGTCGGCTGTTCTCGACTCGCACTGCAAGATTAAAAGAAAATCAACTCGTGTTCAGATTAAATTATGTGAGAAAGGCCCACATACAGCACAAGCTGCCTAAGTACCCCAACCATCTCGAGCTCCTATTCTTCTGTTGGGGAAAAAAAAAAGAAAAAAAAAGAAAACATGTGGTGAAGTTTCAAGAATCTGATTTCTGCTTTGATTGAAACCAGATGTGGGAATGAGGAGCATGTTTTCAGCCTGATATTATTCATGGGGTCTGCAGGGGTTTGGTAGGGGGGGAGCTCACCACCGCTCCTGCATGCCTGACTGTGTTGTTGGAAGTGGAAAAGGCTTCGGCTGTTTTTTTTTTGTCTCTTGAAAACATTAGCTCCTAAAGAGCTCTGGAGACAGAAGGATCTCCTCAGTTTGTAATGCAAGGCATGTGAGGCGGCCTTGACCCGATTAAAGCGTGAACAGAAAAGAGGTGGTCAGACCAGAAAAAAAAAGAAAGAAAGAAAAAGATGCTGTTATATCAGCTGAGATATTGGTGTCATCACGACAAGACGTTAAAATCAGGCCTTGAGTTTGTCCTGTGTCAAAGAAAGCTCTGTGGACTTATCTTTGACCTGGAGAGACTCGCAAACATGTGACAGAAAAAGCATAAAGGTTTATCACACTGAGATAAGTGCTGTAGAAACAAGGACTAGCATCCATTTGTGATGGAAACTTTGTCCTGTTTTCCACAGATTGTTTAGTGAGTAATTGTCCACAGTTGACAGGAGGATGATTTATTTCTTATAAGGTTGTAAGATTGACTAACACTTTGTTTTTCTTCTGAAGTAAATCTGCGTTACTCTTAACTAATTTCACTTTTTGTAAAATAAATAAATAAATAAATAAAAATAATAATTTTACTAATTTTTTTCTGATAAAGATCTGAAAGGTGTGATGTGTGTTTCACTGAGATTCAATTGCACACAGGTGGACTTTGACTTCGGAGAACAATTCATTTTGCCTGAATTTAAAGAGGTTGCACTCCATGTTTAAGATATTTTATTTGCGGGATATTTTTTGAAAACTACTCTTTTCTTTTCACAATCACGCACGACTTTCTGTGGATTTATCGCATACAATCTCAATTAAATACATTGAATACGTTCAACTATGGACAACCCTGAATATCCCCTTTATGAGTAACTTCAGTCAGAGGCCTTTCCAGATCTGCTGTTACACAGACCACTACAGCATCTATTACAACTCTGGACGAGTTAGAACAGAGATATAGCTTCTTTATTTTAAACATAAGATGTTTTGTGGAAAGAGATGAGTTGAAATCTTTAATTTAATCTTGGAGCATCTTAGAGAAGATTTAATCAGTTGCTTCTCTTGTTCCTCTTCTGGGCCTCTCCCCAAACCACTGAGAGGGTGAATAATTACCCAAGATGCAGAACGTCGTAATCTTTTTTTCTTTTTTTATAGGAAGCACAAGTGGAGGTCCCATTTCCTCTTCAAGTAGGTGGTCCACTAGCTGAGTTACTTCCAGTTACTTCAGACAGATTTGATATTTTATTGGTTTGAAGATTAAATCTGTTTTTTTTTTTTTTTTACCTTTAGCAAGTAAAACTATGTTGCTTTGTTTCCAAGTTTAATCACATGCTTCGGGCTGCGGAGCCGCGAAGCCACACTGTAGGTTGTTCACAGTTGCTGCCAGAGGAGAACAAGGGGAGGCTCAGATTTCTTGGCCTGAGATTTTTCTCCGACTCTCCGGTGCTGCGTTCAGGGGCCGCAGAAAACATTGAAATGACCAAATACGGTTGGATCAGAATGACATTCACAAAAGCAGAGGTTTCTCCTCAAGCCTGACATTAAAATATTTCGTTGCTTTCTTGCCTATTGTATGTGGAGATCAAAGGAGTGATAGTCTGCTCTGACTTCCAGTTGTAAATAAAACACAGCATACTTATACATTTACAGCGACCATATTGGATTTTAAAGTCAAGGTTGGAGAGAAACATATTTCCAAAGTTGTAATTCTGAATTTAGGAGCACATATTTGTTTATGAATTGGCATTAATGATCAGTTTACTATGGAAGCCCATTTCCGCCATGAAAGAAAAAATAAAAGACCAACAGGAAGTCATAATGTCGACTTTCAAAGTCATAATTAGGAGATTAAAAGTCATAATTAGGATTTTGAAAGTCGAAATTATTACTTCGAAAGTCGAAATTATGACTTTAAATCTCATAATTATGACTTTGAAATTCGAAATTATGACATTAAATCTCACAATTATGACTTTGAAAGTCAAAATTATGACTTCCTGTTGGTCTTTTATTTTTTCTTTCATGGCGGAAATGGGCTTCCATAGTTTACCCCAATTCCACTGTTTTGAAATTAGCATTTCAATGTGACTATATGATTGGAGTATTGAATTGATATGGACTGAACTGGATCAAAGTTTGTTTGTCGAGTGCTGGGATAGACAAAAATAATCTGATTAAAAACAGATGTCAAATAATTATTTTTCTAGATTATCTTGATTTGATATTAAATAATTTTTTATGATCTGAAACAAGTATGGCAATTAAAAAAAACAACAAAAAAACAAAAAAACTAGACCTGTCATGGAAATGCACAACTGCACATGAACTGGAATTGTTTGTCTCTAGATGATATTTATTGTGACCTAAACAAAACTGAATTGTATTAATTAGAAGCAGAGTTCACACTGCAAAAACACAACATTTTAAGTAAATCTCAAGTATTTTTGGTCTTGTTTCTTGTGTAAATATCTTGGTGCACTGAAAATAAAATAAAACTAACTTGTAGTTTTATTTTTAGTAATTTCAGTAATTTCTTAGTATTGTTGAAAAAGTACTAGCTAAAAGTGAAATAATCACTTACAGCTAGAAACAAGACATAATTAGATGTGACATACATCGCATTTCCCAAATGTCTTGTTCTAATGGTAGATTATTTCACTTATGACTAGTATTTTTCGTGGATATTGACTCAAAACAACCTTCTGTGTTGTGCTGAAAAATTACTTGTAAATTGGTTTTGTCTTATTTCAAGCGTACTAAGATATTTTCATTATAAACTAGACAAAAAAAAAACAAACAAACAAAAAAACTCAGTAAGATTTTGTGTTTTTGCAGTGAAATTTAATTTTGATACTCGTTTAAAAAAAAAAAGAAAACGTTTGGGGAATGAAGAAAAAAGGTCTGGTTTCTAACATGGAACAAAACAGAACAAAGTTACAGTCATCTAAATGAGGAATGCAGAAAGTCGGAGGGGTCCATGAACGCACCGTTGAGTGACACTCCAGCAGCCTAATCCAGAGAGTGAGGATGCGGAGCGGCGCTCTGGGTCGATTCAGCGACCTTTAACTTCTAATTTCAGGGCAGACTGGAGAAACCCCGCCGAACTTTGTCCCTGAACGCTCCGAGTCCCACATTTTCAGTGCCAGCTGTGGGTTTCATCGGCACCGTCTTCCTCCCGAACCGGACTTTAGTAGACGTTACGTGGGGACAATGGAATCCAACATTATCCCGGACAGTATCCGCCCTCAGAGGCTGCAGCCGGGGATTGGCTTCGGATCGGGACCGACGGGGACCCTCCGCTCCTCCTCTCTCCGACCCGGAGTCACGGTCCCGGTCGCGCCGCTACTCCCCTCCCCGGCCTCGCTGTCCGCTTCGTCCGGGCCTCCTCCTCCTCCGCCGCCGCTGCAGCTCCACAGCCTGTACGGAGGAGTGGGAGCGGGGCTGGGGCCGGGGGCCGGCGGCCACTGCAACCCGGGGAACCCGGCGGTGCTGAAGGAGGCGGTGGAGGCGGTGGTCCGCAGCTTCGCCAAACACACGCAGGGCTACGGCAGAGGTAATGTTATGTAGGAGAAAAAGCCTGTTCACGTCTGTGTTACTGAGTGTTAGTTTTGAATCTGTTCGGAGAACGAGAATACCACAAAGAAAAAAACAGGCATTCCTGTTATAAACCCCAACATGTTTTATGGTGATCTTCCAGTTAACTCCCAGAGCTGACCTACTGTAAACGGTAATCCATTTGTTATAACATTCCCCAGGTAGAAAAATCAACTGTTTCCACAAGTTTGCCTCATTCTGGCAGCAGCCCACCATAACTGGGGCCAGCTCAGACCCAGTAGTGGTTTTAGTGGATTGTGGTTGGTGCAGATTTGGGCCAATTTGGGCTGAGAAGTGGAAAATAAAAATCAGACCACAAGCAGATCGATTGTAATGTGGATGAGATGCAGATGATGTTCGGCAAACATGTCCAAAACCAGAGCTCCAACTCATTCCCTTTGGCTGGCTGAGTATGGAGGAGTATTAGGCAACGACTGGACGTGAAGTTAGGAGGGATGGATGTTTTGCTTCCAAGGAGACTAACTCTTTGGGGCTCTTTTGAAACGGTCTAGATTAGTAGTTTTTGAGGTTTTCTGGTGGTCGTTAGGAGAACCAGACGTGCTTTCTTGTTTAAGTCGCGTAAGTATACGGCCTGTGATGAATCACTCAGACATAAAGGCTCCTGAACCCAAACAGTTTGCAGACAGAAAGTTGGATTTCAGCACCAACAGCTGCTGTCTGGGGAAAATCTTGAAAAACAACAATAGAGCGCGGGAAAAATGTTTGTTGCTTAAAGAAATTACTTCCTCAGCAGATAGTGCTAATTTAGTGTAGATAATTAGTGTCCAATCCACACAAAAGAAGTAAGGTAGGTTGACGGGTCTCCTTGGCTGTCTGCTTTGAAAATGTTCATGGACTCTTTTGCAAGTCAAGGCAAGAACCTTCAGAAATCATGAATAACATTGATTAAGATCTCTTTCAAACTTAAGCTTGACTTAAATCTGAATCAGTGTTGGCATTTGCAGCCACTCTAAGTCTTTCTACTCTGCTCTAATAGGATTTAATCCCAAAAGATTGCCCCTGTGTGCCGCCACTGACAGACCTGTCCCCCTCCTTTTATCCCACTTAGGCTTCTTAACATCTTCAACATTATATTGAGGCTGTTGTGAAAGGATTGGCTGGGAGACAAGACACTTCCTCAAGTTCAAAATCTTTTAGCGCTTGATTTAAACACAAAAACGCTAATAACATTTAGCCTTGTGGTGTTTCTGCTATTCCAGAGTAGCTGTTGCGCTGTGGCTCTCTCCTGCTTTAGTTCCTGTTTGTTTCCGCTTTTATTCCTGAGGAAAAGCTCAGACAAAAGGACTTCATCTTATCACCATCTGCTCCGCTTTGTTTGACCTTCACCTGCTGGAGACATTAATAAGAAACAAATCACCGACTAGCTTGTGGTCACATCATGTTGACTGAATAAATAGGAGCCTGTTTGATTTACAGAATCGGGGTTGCTACGTAGCCTGGAAAAGTCAGAAAGTAATTTGATTTGTTCAGCCCTGCACTGGATAGGTGCAGTGAAAAAAAATATATATTTCCATATTTTTATTTACTTTATTTCCTTCTCTTAAAGATCCATCCATCCATCCATCCATCCATCCATCCATCCATCCATCCATCCATCCATCCATCCAGACATAGCAGCACAAAACAAACAAACAAACAAACAAACAAACAAACAAACAAACAGCTTCAGTTAATAACAATCAAGACGGTCCTATCATAAAAAACAGGAACGACAATGTATTAAGCGAATAAACTGCATAAAAGTCCAAAAGAGTAACAGGTCATAAAATTGAAATGAAGCATCTGCAGCCAGAAGTGGAAGTGTTTAAGTTCCTTAAGAAGAGATTTAAACACCCATCCATTCATAAATAAGTATTTGCACAGTCTCCTTAAGTGTCTGTCTAAGCTTTCTGTCGTTCCTTCCTTCGTGTTCAGTAATCCCAGACTCGGTCCGTGACGTTCAGATCCTCTTCTGTTGGGAAGTGGGGGGCGTTACACCATCTGTCGCAGGAATCCATCTCTTTCCTGAAGTTTCCTCCTTTGAAGCCCGGTGTCATGGTTTGGACATGCCGCAATAGGATTCGGAGACTCCTCCCTGAAGGCGTTGTTGGATGGATGAGAGTCTATAAACATCTCAAAACGCACATAAACTTTATTTTACGGCCGACTAACAACAAGATGAGAGCGTACGCTGGGTGTTTTACAGCCTACTTCAGTGGGAGTATAAAAAATATTATTTGGATTGCAAGCTTGGGAATTTACTTTTCTGGAGCGATGGGTTTCTTTGTAGTTTGCTGACTGGGAAAGCTGAGATTTCTATTGAGCTGCAGAACTAAAAACGCACTGATGTTGCATGAGCGGCCCCGAGCTGAGAGTTTTAATTATCCTGCGCTCACGTCTCTCTGCAGACACAAACTTTTATAACTACAGATCCTTAAGAGAGTATTCCCATTCCTGAATTTAAAAAAAAAACATTTTGTCATGTCGTACCTGCAATACTGTCTTTACTGTCAAAGCTTTGATTGAAACCATTTCGACTCAAGTTTTCATTCAGGACAGTTTTTTGTGTTTTTTAGCTCCTTCCATCGTCACATCAACTCTGACTTCTGTCTCTGTTGCTGCTAAACAAAAACTGTCCCCACAGCATGATGGTTCCCCTACCCTACCATTACTTACCTTCATTTTCACACTTCTGCTCTACTTTGTGTTGCTGTATCACCTTGAAATCTCGACTAAAATACTCTTGACGTTTGTGGTCGTGGCATGAGAAAACGAGAAAAGAAGTACTTTTACAAGGCGCCATGTAACAGTCTCAAATTCAGATTTTACTGCGCTCCTTGGTGGTTGTTCTTTCCCAACTCCAGACAGACATTTCGTATGAGTTCACGAAAAATCTGAATCTGAGCCGAACTAATTTTTCCCTTCAGCAGAGAGGATGTGAAGTTTCCTTCGTGAGGTCACCCCCATCTGTTTTGTGTGTGTGTGTCTTAGTTGAAACAAGGACAGAGTGGCTTTAACGAAGCTCTCCCGTACCTCCCTTGTCCCTTCAGTGAACGTGGTGGAAGCTCTGCAGGAGTTCTGGCAAATGAAGCTGACCAGGGGGGCCGACTTGAGGAACGGAGCTCTGGTCGTTTACGAAATGGTCCCGTCAAACAGCCCGCCGTACGTCTGCTACGTCAGCCTTCCGGGCGGCAGCTGCTTCGGGAGCTTCCAGGTGCAACATCTGCACTTTGTTTCCCCGGATATTAAAAGATTTAAAGATATATATGTATATATATGTTTTTTTTTTTTGTTGCTTGGGGACATCTGGGAAGGAGCTGCATCTTGGATAACCTCCTCTGTGCTGCTCTTCTCTGCCTCGGTCTCTCTGGCTCTCATTATTGCCCTGACTCCGCGTGTTTTCTTTCACTGTTTGACAGTTCTGTCCAACCAAGGCGGAGGCGAGGCGCAGCGCCGCCAAGATCGCCCTCATGAACTCGGTCTTTAACGAGCACCCTTCCCGCCGGATTACAGACGACTTTATCGAGAAGAGCGTGAATGAAGCGCTGGCCTCCTTCAACGTAAGTTCAAAACGGAGAGATCGGCTGGTAGCGCCGACGGTTCGGCCGCGGCTGTTTGTGAGCGAGTGCCGCCCTGGGAGAGCCTCCCTTTCTGCACCGAGAGATGCAGAAGGAGGACATAATCTGAAACCTGTGTGGGATAATTCGCTCCATGTTCTGACTGATCTACTGCAGCCGCCATGCCTGTCTCAATTTAATGTTTTCTCAATGGGGGAAAAAAAACCTGGAAAATATTCCCCTTGTTCGTTCCCAAATAGAATAACGGCTTTGTTACTGTGTTTTAAAGCAGTGGTTCCCAGACATGATGCTCAAGACACGCTGGCCTGCATGTTTTAGATGCTCCCCTGCTTCACACACCCCAACTCATTGCGATTCAGCAAAACCCTGTTAATCAGCCATCAACTGAAATCATGTGTGCTGAAGCAGGGGAGGAAGTGATGCTGAAAGCTTTCAAGGCAGGATGCTTTGAGGACCAGGGTTGAAAAACCTTGTTTCAAAGAATCCACAGCGTAGAATCAAAATCTGGTACAAGTTTGACCGGTTTGTTTTAGATTCGGAACTAGAGCTGATTAAGCGCAGTGTGGATTCCTTAAAAATGGTGAAATATGGAGTTAATTTCCTGCCTTGATGTTGCAAATAAATAAAAGATGTTGCATATTTTAATGTAAAACTAGGGAGCCAATATAGAATTATTGATCAGATATTCCACCCTTTTGTTCTGTGTTGATACTCCATTTATACCACTTTCCAGGAACAATAATCTCTTTTAAAAGAAACCAACTAATAATAGTAATAATAATCTATTTATTTATAATGCCCTTTATATTTCAAATTAAAATCTCAACGGGCAGTATGACAGAAGCGTTATGTTACAATTTCCAAAACATTGTGAACAACATAAAAGAAATCTTCTGCTGATTCCAAAAATGATTTTCAAAAAGATAATTTCTCTCTTTCAAATTTAGATATTCTTTCATTCCTGCTGCTCTGCTGTTTTAAAGTTTCTAGTTTTACTTGTAGCCATTTCCTTATTGAAGATCAACTCACACCTGTCTTATATAAATGATATGATCTCTTGTTTTTCCCATTTTCAATAGTGACTTAGAGAAATTGACCTAGGAGAATTTTTTTTTTTTTTTTTAAGTTTTCCTCTTGAATGTTTTGTGTCTTTGTTGTATTTTGTTTGGATCATCGTAGATTCATTCTGGACCTTTGCCGTGTGTTCACAGGGGAACCGAGAAGAGGCCGATAATCCCAACACTGGGATCGGGGCGTTCCGCTTCATGCTGGAGTCCAACAAAGGAAAATCCATGCTGGAGTTCCAGGTAGGAGAAGCACATCGGCTAAACGTGGATGGCGATAACTCGGAAATGTTAGATGCCAGTATAATTCAGGGTTCCTTTTAGGAAAAGGACATAATTGGATCTCAGTTTTTTTCCGAACATAACTATCCAAAAAGACATTTTGAGAATGGAAAAATCAGTTTTTCCAAATTTTATTCCATATTCCATCATCTACTGTAAATGTTAATGGTATTTTTTGTTTGTTTCTTTATTTTTTTCCCTTCATTTATTTGTTTATTTCTGTCCGTCTGATTCCTTATGCTCTTCCTGAAAGCAGTTCTTCCATCACTGGTCTCTCCTTTCTTTGTGTCTTTCTTTTTTTCCTCGTCATTCTTTCCATCCATTCCTTACTTTCTTCCTTGTGGGCTTATTTTTATGTCAAACATGTGTCCCTCCTTTTTTCCCCTTCTTTCCTCCTACCCTTTGTCATTTCCTTGCTTCTTTCCTAAAGTAATTATTAGTGTCACCTCTCGTGTCCTTTTGTTTCTTCATTTCTTCGTTCCTCCATTCTGTCGTTCATTTGTTGCTTCCTTACTCGTGTCCTGTTTTTGTTCCTTCCTTTTTGTTCCCGTTATGTTGAGTCTGGGAAAAGTCTGGACACTTTTCCATAAAGTAAGCAGAAGCTCTACAGGCACCCTCACTTTTACACAAGTTTAGTTTAGTAGAAGAAGTAACTTTGAAGCTGGAAAATGGATACCTTGTTGAAAACAGGAATCTGAATTCAGTGTGCAGTGCATTAAATGCCTGGTGAGCAAGTTTTTCCCTCCAACTCCTGGTTGTTTGCAGGAGCTGATGACTGTGTTCCAGCTGCTGCACTGGAACGGGAGCCTCAAAGCCATGAGAGAGCGACAGTGTTCCCGACAGGTACCCGTCTCACACGTGGCATCGATTACACACAGCTGGGTTTTAGCTGTCACATAACTTGTTTTTTTTTTTAACACAAGACAAATTATACATAAAATCACTGTGCAAACGAAGGGACCGTTCCTGGTATGTTTACTTCTCCCAGCACTGACAGCAGCTGTGTTGTTGGAGAGATGAAATTGAACTCGACAAGCGTAGGTTTTTGAAAGTTTATATGGTTTGGAGGGAAAAAGTTCAGCGTAAACAACTTTACAGGGTTGCAGGGTTTTGTAAAGCAAACTCGAGTGCAGAATTTGAATTGTTTGCAACAAGAAACCTTACAGTATAAGCAGGGTGAACATGAAGTGAAGGACACTACAAGAACAATGTCTATTAATAGTATTAATTGAACATTTTTAATGTTTAAAAAAAAACAGAAGAGTTTTTACTTCACTAAAGGGTTAAATGTTTGCATTCGGACTCAAACATATGCAGGAATGTCCCAGATTAACCACACATTCTGAAGCCCTCAGTAATATTCTGGCATAATTTTGTCTGAATGTTTAAGCACTCCTTTAATCAGAAATGGTGGAGCTCCTTTAAACCGGTTGGTTTTCTGTTACAAAGCCGACTTTTGCACCGAAACGAATTATTTTTATTTATTTATTTATTTCGAGCATGATGGAAGTATAAAATCACACACATGAACAAGGAATGCAAAATAATCTGCATTAATCTTAACCTGCTCGAAAAGGAGTAGGAAGAAGTAAGAAACTTACAAACTCCTACCCCACAAACCCATACAGTGCTTTCAGATGGACCCTCATCAAATAAAAGAACAAAAAAATAAAAATAAACGTAGATTATTATGCAACTATTCCAAAAAAAGTTCAAATAGATCATTTAAAGCCCCCAAAATTCCTTATGATGCCCGAACCTGCAGGAGGTGCTGGCTCACTACTCCCACCGGGCCCTGGACGACGACATGCGCACCCAGATGGCGGCGGACTGGGTGAACCGGGAGCAGAGCGTGGCGGGAACCATCGCTCAGGAGCTGGCCTCGACGGAGCGGGAGCTGGAGGACGCCAGGCTGGCGGGCAGAGAACTGCGGTTTTACAAAGAAAAGAAGGACATCCTGATGCTGGCTGTGGGTCAGCTCAGCGCCGCCAACGCCGCCACTCTGCCCTCGCACTAAAACGCACCCCCTGCCCCCCCCCTCCCCCCCACCTAGCCACGGCGAAGGATCCCTGGTAACAGTGTTGATCACTTTCTAAGATGTGTTTTGTAACGAGGATCAGGAAATCGTGCTTCAGCTCATGCTTTGTTTATGAAAGAAAACACTTGTTACTGAACTCGTTGTGCCTAGTAACCGCAGGATGCTCTTTTTTATTATTTGCCTGTAAAACTTGGCGTTGCGTCAGAGTATGAACAGGGCTTTTTTTTGTTGTTGTTGTCCTTCATTGTATGTTGTGTTATATTTGTTTCTGGGTTTGGATTTGATGCGGGGGGAATATTACCAAGGGATGGGGAGGATGAAATGAGATGCAAAGAGTCACAAGTATCAGTGGTATTACCCTGAACCTTCTTTATGGATGTTTTTAGTGAAATAGTGAAAATGAATTCAGTTTAGTTGAATTTGAAATCCCCTTTTGTCCTTTGGATTGTCTGTTGGGAAAGAAACTTTTTATTAATCTTGTATTATTTCATAAGTTGGATGTGTTAAAATTCTGTTTCAGAAAAAAAAGCAATTTAAAAAAAGTAGCTATTATAAAAGTACTATTGATCATGTTTTATTATTATTATTATTATTATTATTATTATTACAGAAAGGAGCTTATCTTACTGTCTTTCACACTGAGCAGTGAAAACTTCCACCAAGTTTGAACATTTTCTCTCGTTTAGAGCACAAACACTGGGATTGAGTTTGTAATTAATGCCCTGTTTCCTATTGCAATCTGGAGCAGCCTCTCCCAGTGTGGAAGGAAGTTTGAGTGTTGCAACAGGAAGTTAACAGATTTAGCAGGCAATACATAACTAATAGTGGTTGCAGTGGTCCTGCCAAGATTGAGTGACCATGTTGGCACCAACGACATGTTTTACACAAAGGCAGGCGAAGGCCAGGCCAATGGAGATCGAGAGTTCAGGGTAACTACGTTTTGAGGGGTAAAGGTTCAGGGTGGTATCATTCAGACAAGCCTTAATGATACAGACTTTTGCAACATTTCAACCGGCGACACCGAGTCGGGTTTGTAGCATTTACTCAAGCGAAACCTTGTCATCGATCATTTAATGTCAGGGTCTTAAATTACACATAAACTCCAACATACATGACGATCAGATCCAGTCAGAGGGTGTTTTCTTCCATACGTTATATGTGATCTGTATCACAAAGAAAACCATGGAGAGGATCTCCTTGTCAAGGCAGTTTTCTCAATAACAGTTAAAATATATCTAGCGTTTGAGGAAAATTTACAATTACGATATGTGGGTACTTTTGACTTTGACTGTTCAGTTTAAAAAAAAAAAATCACACGGAGAATTAAGTGTTTGTTGTGTTTTGGTGTTTCTGTATGTGAACGGTTGCGGCTATTTTAGAGTTTTTTTGTATGATTTGTGACCCTGACACTAGTCGAATGTATATTATAGCGTGCTATCAACTTTATTACCGACAAACCAACTCTGTTACACAATAATGGATCATTTTACAGCATGCATGACTTTGTAAATGCAGAGTTAAAAGGTCAGCGGTATAAAGTGAAAATGGATTGTTTTACCATGTTTTGGACACAGATGAGGAAAGTCAGAATATCAACTTGGACCTGAATATATATTTTTGTTTTTGTGTTTTTGTTGAAAATACTCAATGCAGAATTTATTTTTTTTTAACCATTTGAAGCCAACAGATGATAAATGAAGTTGAACTCTTTGTATACTTTTATATTTCTAAGCTAGAAGGATCAAGACGTTTTAACCAAACTCTCAAAGACTGCATGCTAACAAGGAAAGTGTTTAATGGATAAATTGCGGCTCCAGTTTAAGAAAAATGTGGCACAAAAGCAAATTAAACAGCAGGGAGTCACATTCTCTGCTCCTGAAGGTTGAATTCCCAACAGCTGAAACATGTTGCCTTAATTTTTTTTTTAGAGATGGCAAATTAAAAACATGATGGACCAATTGACTGTCATTAAAAGGCAGGGGAGTTTTTATTTTTGTTTGCCTTTACATTGGGATTGTTGTTTTTATAAAATTGGAAACATTTATGTTGGAACTTATAAAACACTGAAATGTTTTAGTTAAATTCATTACACCATCCTAATCCCAGAGACCAGCAAGCATACTTGACTAAATGGAAGAATGTGGTAGGTACTATTTTACATACCAAGGCAAAACTGAAATTATAATTTAAATATAATTTCCTTATTGGAATTGAAACCTCCCTGTAGTCTTTTTTATTTTTTTTTGGCCTGACCACTGGTCCTGTTTGCATTTGTTTCTTTGAATATGAACATTCTTCTGTTGGACTACAAAGGATCTTTTTCTCAAGTTTTTAATAGTTAAAATCAAATGAACACATTTACCTCTATATGCCAAATTCCCTTTATATGTCACAGTTTCAGTTTTAATATAACTCTGTTTATGTAAGTTTTCATATTTGCTTAAACAATATATGTTGTATGGGTTTTCAGTGATTTATTAAAAAATGAAAGACTTATGATGAGTATAAGAACATTTTAATGGAGTTGTTTAAAAGAATGAGATTGATTTTCTTTCTTTTTATTCACTTTGGTTTTTATAATAAAAATCCCCATCAAGTGTTGTTTTTATATATAAGCCAGTTCAAAATATCTTTGTACAAAGGCCTTTTAATTTTCCTTTTTAATGCTTAAGGATTTTTTTTGTTAATATTAAGTTGTTACACATTTTATAAATGAATGAACCCTTTTTTAATCTCTTGGGTTTGATGCATGATGCTTTAGATTTTGTTTTTGTATGTTTCATATTCAATATACAGTGTTGATTTATAAATTGCCCTTTGAAGCCTAATTGTGTGTATTTTATATGAAGTTTTTGTATTCTGTGTTTATACGTTTACTAAGATTTATATCGATATGTAATAAATCAATTAATAATAAAAAGGTGGCTTGGTTTTTTTTGTTCTATCATCCCCATATATGCTGGAGTAAACATAGTAAAATGTGGATAATTGTTGTATTTCTATTAGTATTTTAAAGTAATAAAATTGTGTCTAAATCTCAAACCGGAAATACCTTGTTACATATGAATGGTTGTCATAATATGCTACAGATTTATCAATTTTATTTTAATATATTTTATTTTGAAAAATTTCTAAGCACAGCAGCGGAAGAGGCGGGACTTCCGTCTTCAACGCTCCCCCGGCGTTGGTTCATTCAACATGGCAGCGGGACCAATTTCGGAAAGAAATCAAGGTAATTTCATCCTTTAAAATATGTTTTTGATGAATATCTCTCACTTGTTTTGACATGTGCTTATGAGTAAATCGTAATATAATTTCTCGGCGGTTTTTGAGCATCGTTTAGTGGAAAACATCCGCTTCAACACATGGAAGTGTTTGAAGTGTTGTTAGCTTAGCATTTTGCTAGTTAGCTTCTTTTAATTCGTAAGAAATGTAATTCACGTGTCGTATCAAACAGAAGCACAATGGTACTGTAAGTTATAATGCGGGCTATGACAATGTCAAACTGCTGCTTTTTAGCATATAAAGTTAGCTTAGAGAATTGGCACGTCATCGCATTTAGCGCAACTCATAAACCTTAGTAAACAGTATTGATCTTTTGTTCACTATTTTACAAGCTGGATAAAATATACTGCTTATAATGTAATTAGGAATGTTAGGAATATTTTCAGTAAGTTGCAAGTCAAAAATTGTATTTTGAATAGCAGGCAAAAGACTCGAAAGTGCCAATCCTAACAGAAATGAGTAGTTTTAAGCGGACTGCACAGCGAGTATTGTTATAAAAAAATTGTGAATTTATTGTAAAAAAGGTAGCAGCGGGTAATTTTGTGATTAAGAAAACTAGTTCTTTCTTTTAACTAATGATTATTGGTATTTCAATCTTTTGCAGAACGAGTCATTTAATATTGTTGTTTAATATTTTCTAAAGCTCAAAGCTGTTATCAAAACCAAACTAGCATCTGTCGATGAAAGATGAGTTTTATTAAAAATGTGAGAGGTACAACCTGATAAATATACTGCCAAGATGTAACACAACACCGTTCTTCTGTAAAAAGTTTAAATTGCTACATTTTTATCTTGTCAATTTTCAGATGCGACTGTGTACGTTGGAGGCTTGGATGAGAAGGTGTCAGAGCCGTTGCTGTGGGAGCTGTTCCTGCAGGCCGGTCCTGTGGTCAACACACACATGCCCAAAGACCGGGTCACTGGTCAACATCAAGGTCAGCGACAACTTGCAGGCTGTTTTTCTCAGTGGACAGTAAAACATACAAACTTTTAGCTCATTTGGATGCATATGTCCTTTCTGTGTCTGAAGTAGAGAAATTCGTTTTTAAAAAATATGAGAACGCAGCTGAAATCTGCCTATGATGAAGTTTGAACATGTATAGCTTGGAACAGAGCTAGTTTTATTGGTCAGAAATAAGAACGATGTGTTTTTATGACACTGTCATTAAGAAATGTAACTGTTATTTTTCTCAGGTTATGGCTTCGTGGAGTTTCTTAGTGAGGAGGATGCTGATTATGCCATAAAAATCATGAATATGATAAAACTCTATGGCAAACCAATTAGGGTCAATAAGGCCTCAGCACACAACAAAAACCTGGACGTGGGTGCAAACATCTTCATCGGTAATTTGGACCCGGAGATTGATGAAAAACTTCTCTACGACACGTTCAGTGCGTTTGGTGTGATCCTCCAAACACCGAAGATCATGCGAGACCCCGACACGGGCAACTCTAAGGGTTACGCTTTCATCAATTTTGCCAGTTTCGACGCTTCGGACGCGGCTATCGAGGCCATGAACGGCCAGTACCTCTGCAACAGACCCATCACAGTGTCATATGCATTTAAAAAGGATTCCAAAGGGGAACGCCACGGTTCGGCCGCAGAGCGACTGCTGGCTGCACAGAACCCGCTCTCCCAGGCCGACAGGCCGCACCAGCTGTTCGCAGATGCTCCGCCCCCGCCGACTGCACCGACACCAGTCCTCACTGCGATGGGAACAGCAATGCCCATTCCAGGTATGACTTTTGTGTCGAGTTCAAGCATTTTTCAGTATTGTTTTTGAACATTTGTTCAACATTCAGTTTGACTTCTTTTATTTTGTTTTTTTTGTACAGGTCTCCCGCCTCCTGGTGCTTTTCCTCCTGTTCCCCCACCTGGAACGATGCCCCCAGCAATGCCGCCTTCTATGGGCATGCCTCCAACAGCAGGAGGTGTTCCACCAGTGTCTGCTGGCGGACCTCCACCTGGACCGCCACCGTTCCCTCCTGGCAACATGCCTCCAGGTAAAACTTGGGGCTTTCAGATGCAGCTAAAACTGTCATTCCCTGTCAAGGAAATCAAAAGAAAACCATTTTCTCATTCTGTTCCACAGGTATGCCTCAGATGCCCATGCCGCCTCCTGCTCCTCCTGGCATGGTGCCTCCACCTCCAGCTCCTCCAGGATCGGCTCAGAGGGCTCCACTGCCCCCCAACATGCCACCACCACCAATGGGCATGCCTCCCCGGGCGCCATACCCCATGGGTGAGCGCTGCTCTTACATCTTAACCTACAGCGTCCATCAGGAATCTTTATTTTTAATAAATAAAATACTTATTTATTTAGGTAATAAATAGGTAATCTATTACCTATTTATGTAAGAAAAGGTAAACTTGGCCTGCCTTGCCTTGATTTACAGGAAATCAAAGAACAACCAACCAACATCTTAAAGCTTTAAAAAGCGTTGTGTAATAAGAAACAAATGCAAACCTAATCTTCCATCTCAAGCTGCAGTCACCATTAACCGCCGGGCAAACAGTTCATTAGTGAGACGCTTTAATCAAATGCATCAGTAAACAATTAGGTTTTGGTCCTGATTCAACAGAGCAAATAGTTTCTGCACATCTCAGGTTTTCAGCAGGTTTGTTCCAGAGTGATGGACCATAAAAATGCTAAAAGTCTAAATGCAAAAGTCTGAATGTGCTTCAGATCAGAACCACAGCTTGTTGGAGGTTTAAATGCTGTAACTCTTAATGCTGAATATTGTGACCCCTCTTTTTGTTTCCCCTCAGCTCCTCCTGTCCCTCCAGGTATGAGGGGGCCTCCTCCTCCCATGCCTCCGCCTGGCTACGGCGCGGCTCCTCCTCGTCCGCCTCCCTTTGGTTTTCAGAGAGCGCCTCCAATGCCACCCAGGCCCCCAGGCGCCCCTCCTCGGGTGCCTTAAGAGCACCGTGACCCACGGTAGACAGCATGAAACAGCTGCTGTTTAGCTTCTTTTTTTTTAAACATGTTTAGGGCTACAACTGTAGCTTTAGTGTTTCTTTGTTGTTGTTTTATTTTCATAATTTTTTGATCATTGTACAGATTAATGCAACTTGGCAAATAAATTTTTACAAAAATTTCTTTTTTGTGTGTTTTTGTATGGTTCTTGATCTATCAGAGAAAGAAAATCATTGCATTTCTTTATTTTATTAAAAGACTGATTACTCAGCATGACAATTCATCAAAGTTTGAAATTCTTAAATATAAAGTGTGGGGAAATGCTTTTTGTCAATTTTATTGTTTTGCAATCATTTAGGGTTTAAATTAATTAATTGCACACCCCACTGTGTAATTATGGTAATTTTTGATCCGTTTTGTTTTTCAGCAACTAAAGACTCTGGCCTTCTTTTGTTCCAGAAATCTGCTGGCAGTATGGTGGCGTTCTGAGAGCCGAATTAATGAGCTTGTTGTATTCACTCTTGTCCTGCTGTGACATTTTACCAGGTCATGGAGAGAAAGGAAAGGCGTTAACAATAAAAGCAGTAATTCATGGTTTTATATCAGAAAGGGCATTAGGCTAGATGTGAAGCAAAGAACAAATGATTAAGAGTGGAAGTGATGTAAAATTCAGTGCGGTTGGGCTTATAATGTCTGGAGTAGACTTCTATTAAATAAGTCGGCTTATTTCCAATGGTACATTTTTCTAGGTCCTCCTTGTTTTCAAGCTATTACTTGGCAATATAACGTTTGGATGGATCTCTTCAACATGGAGTAAATACATTTGTTAAAACTGCATTTAAAAGTCTGAACAGTAAACGTCCGAAGTTACTTTGCAAACTACACTTAATTTGTGCTGATTACAGAATTTGTCACATGCAAACATTTTTTTCAACAAAATTATACAATTCTAAACGATGCCTAGTTTCTACTCTCTAATTTAAGGAGATGAAGGATTGATCAACTAAGATCTTAACAGAATATTTTGTAAATCTCCATATTCTGTATAAGTCATGAATTATGCTCCAACTATCTGGGATTGTGGGTAATTGCTCCTGGAGGCACATATAAAGCATTCAATTAATCTCTAAAAACATTTTATATTTATTCAATATTGGTCATGAAAGTAGTGACATAATTGCTCATGCTTCTCAATTCAATAAATATTCCTGTTAATGGCATCGTCCATAAGTTGCACAATAGTAAAATAGTTTTTTTGTGTGAAATCAATTCATTAATTAGGAAAAATATTTCTTACAAGAAATTGAACCAAATGTTGGAAAAAAACCCCAAAAGCTTCTGAAACATTTGAACTCCGCCATCATGCTGCTGGAACTTGGTAAGACGCAGGTTCCGCATGTTCTCAAGGGTTCCCATCGACATTATGGAAATGTGATGTTGTAATAATAATAATAATAATAATAATAATAATAATTAATAAATTAATTAATAAGACTGTTCTCAGAGGAGAGTTCACATTTTTCATATGGCGCATCTTCCCTGTGCAGACTGAGGAATAGCGAAGTGGTTGGCATGGTAACAGCAGTCCGGCGCGCTTGCACGTGCGCGTCTAGAGCGCACACATTTACAATGATGATGTTAATGTCTGGAGATAATGGTGTTTGCAAAAAAAAAAAAAAAAGATGTGTGTTAATGCGCCGAACACCTACATGGGTATAAACACATTTTATGCATCAAGACGAATTATTTAAAAGGAAACAAAAAACGTGCAATCTTGCGCATATCTGCGCCGAAAGACCTTTCACTAAATATGAAGTGCGCTCGTGATGGGTTTCTAATGGAGGAGGGGTGGAAGTGGGAGCCCTGTGCATCACAGAGTGTGCGTGGACAGCGTGGGCTTCTCTCTTCTCCAGAGCGCACACACACGGAGCATCATCGCTCGGCTCACAGCAACAGCATCCTCCTCCTCCATCCTCTTCCTCACCATCTCCGGGCTGAAGAGAGGGACGCTTGCGGGATTTACGGTAAGCATTAATTTAACACTAATTAAACCTTGGAGCTGCTCGTGGTCTCTCGGAGCGGCGGGCATTTTCCCCCCTCTGCGTGTGTGCTTTCTTTCTCTACGCATTTAAGACATCATGTGAAAAGCGCGATGGGGCGTGCTCACCAGCAGCTCGCTTCACACTAAAATTAGGATCGATTTTGTGAATCGAGAGAATCTGATCCAAGTCGTGACGGGCTGCTGCACGGCCGTGTGATTTCTAAGAATGAGCGCATCTGTCAGGAAATGTTTGGTCGCGTTTGGTGTACAAGCGGTGTAAAATTGGCCTTGTTAGCGACGTACGGCGGCCTTTTTTTTTTTTAATCTTGTTGCACCTATTTTGCTCTTTATTTCATCCTGTTGCTTCCTAAAGCCAAATAAGCACATCAAAGCGGTTTTCAACTAAAATATAAGGGCACAAAGTGGAGCCTTTCAGGGATATTTTAGCGCTTTCTTTGGTTGTTGTGATGTTATCAGGTGTCCAGATGATTTATTTCCACTCAGCGGATGGGAATCTCTGAACTATAAATAAGGTGGTGATGTGAAGACAGGTTGTTCTGGTTGGCCCTGCAGGGAAACTATAAAGCTGATATTGATTGTTTTTTATTGTTATTTTTTTTAAATGCAGGACAAGCGAGAGGGGGGAAACTAATGGAGGCCTGTCAGTCTGAAGAAAAAATATAGCTATCATTACTCCTCCTCCTCATCAAGCCTTCCTCTTCTCCTTTTCTCTCAGCTGAGTGTTTGGGGCTGTGTGGAGAGGCTCTCAACTCAACAGACATATCTATCTATCTATCTATCTATCTATCTATCTATCTATCATGGATCCTTCTTCCATGTGTATTCTCTCTCTTGTGGCTAAACTGCAAACAGTACTTCTTCTGTCTTTTTTTTTATTTTTGTAAATTTCTTTCTTCTCGTCACCTGAAATGGAAAAACCCAACATGGTTGAGACAGTTCTTCTGAGTCCTGAGCTTTATTATTGCTTGCTGCACCAAGGAGAGCAGTACAAATCCCTACACACTCTGAGCACTGCTCTGATCCATTCAGGCTTCAAACTGTCTTTTCTAGCACTTTTCTAAGTGCAGGCACAAATGACACAATTTCGTAAGACACTCTGCAAACACGCTGTGATTTAAAATCAATTCTGTCCGGTCAGACAACTCAAACTGAACAATTCCTTTAGGAACTTCTTCTTTGCATGCTCTCAGCATACATTATCCCCTTGATGAAATCACAATTCGCTTAAAGTTATTTGAAAGGTCAGTCATACTGAAACACACAACATTTCCACCACACCTGCAATCAGATGTTTTGGGGACATTTTGTACCCACTTTGGTCATTTTCTACACTCTACTCGGAGTGCACCAGGACAAAAATGTGGCTAAACCGACTCCAACAGCACATGTGTTTTGATTCGATGATGGGTTATGATGCATGACGTCAACTAGAAGTTGGATGGAATTGACTCTAGAAAAAGAGACTCTAGCAAAAACTATTCATACTTTAAAATTGAGGATTTTCAGTTATTTATCTCAAGAGAAATAAAGTGATTGTCAATAGGTTCATGACGAAGGAATGGATGGTTGAAGGGTATGAACTGCAAGCAGGAAGAAACAACATTCGAGAACAAAACGGGGATACAAACTCAAGTCTAAGTATTCCTTGTGAGCCATATTAAGTAGTACAGAAATAAAAAAATAACACTGAAACCAAATCTCTACTTGCTGTTCTTGTTTATGTACAGGCTTTAGTATGAGCTATTATGCAAATAAGTAAAAGAGGTTTATTGTTTGACCCATTTGAAGCCACTTAAAGTGAGATGTTAAGTGCCATCTCTACACAAATTATGCGGAAGTTGAAATAACATCAAAATATCCAAATTCTTGTACCAGAAAGTAGAAACTTTAAGCATTCTCTCTCTTAAACTAAGATTAAACAGTCTAACCACATAAAATCATCTACATGCTAAAAGGAAAGCACTCCCAATATTGTTCAAGTAAGACACTTTTTGGGTGCGGGAGCTGGGTATAATGGCTGTGCGATTATTACGTCCATCTGGGGATATTATTAGGTTTGAGTCCTACAGTTTAGCCTGGCTGACCAGGCCTGGTTGGGCTCCTTTGATCTGTCCTCGTCATGCTGACAGGGAAATCTGCTGCCTCATGGCTGGAAATGCTGCCCAGGATGAAACATAAAATATAATTACATCACCACACATGCAGAAGCTCGCATAAAGGTAGAGCAGTAATTTATTTCACAGTAAAATTAGTTCTAGATACATCCTGGTTGGTATGACTTGTTATAAATACGAGCAAAAATAAGGAATGAAGCACTCAACATCGATATGAATGTCAAATTATTATTATTAATTTTTAGTTTTAAGGATTCATTTTATGTTTTTTTTTTCTTTCTAGGATGAAACCAAATCAAAACCATGTTCAAAATATTAAAACTGATAATTTGGTTCATTCATTTCAACTGATTACAGATTTTCTTTAATGCATGGGGGTTTAAAACATAGAAGACCAGTGTATCAGTGTACACTGATGTCTGGTTGAATTTAGTACTGCAGGTTTCA
This sequence comes from Poecilia latipinna, assembly GCF_001443285.1. Lineage (NCBI taxonomy): Eukaryota > Metazoa > Chordata > Actinopteri > Cyprinodontiformes > Poeciliidae > Poecilia > Poecilia latipinna. Next base: position 60,736 of record NW_015113905.1, on the reverse strand, counting down.
CCTGGATTACACTTTTTTTTTTAAACTTCTGACTTAATTCTGGTAAAAGGAAATGATAATGGTTTTTTAAATTGGTTGGTTCCCTGGCTTAGATATGGCTTTTAACCACAGGTCATAAATCTTTAATAGAAATAAAGTCAGGGCTTTATTGACCCCTTTCTAAAAGCTTAGTTCATCCTTTTCAAAAATAGTTTGCAATTCCTCCTGCAGCACTCAGTTGTGTCTATTTTCTTTTTTTTAAATTGTCAACAGCCAAGTTGTTAATATAAAAAAGCAATAAATCCGAGACATTTTCCAGTTTCCATTACTGAGGCCCGATGCTTCCAGCACCATGTTTCAACGTTCTTAGCTTTTGAAGAGTCTAACTTTCCAACACAAACTATCAGCCTTTGATGAAAGGATACTGATCAGGATTTTGTGACTGACATTGAAACGTTACTTTTGAAGTGGGATGCATTTTGGATTGACATGCAAGAATCCTTCTCACCCAAAGGCCTGAAGGAAGATTTATTCTAACATTTGACACTTTCTTCTTTTAGTAAATGTATGAGATGTAACTGGAAGTTTTTATCATCAGTCAGCAGTAGTACTACGCTAATTCCAACAAAGTCACATTAAGGTCTTTTAAATGATGGACCTGTCATAAAAACATATTTTCAGTAACAACAACCATGCTTTATGATGTCAAGATGAGGTTTTCAAACGTTGCAACTTAAAAAGCATGGTGGTGGCAGCATTATGCTGATTGGTTGAATAATGAAGAATGAGGCCTACATTCAAATTTCTTAGCTTAACCTCACATCACCTCATAGAAACTTTGACATTTTCCAACAGGTGTATAAGACTCGACCTGATTTTGACGCTGTTGCTCAGTTACGGATTTTGTGCTAAAGTCAGATCTGAGCCAAGAAGCCAACCGATGAGAATCAACTAGAAACTGTAAAAAATATTAGACAAATTTGAGCCCAGCAACTTAAATAAACTGAAGAAATTTCATAGATTAGAGGAGGCCAGCAGGTGTTTTTATGGCAAGTCGCTGGAGCCGTCCCTCATTGTCAGTATTTTAAAGTGTGCTCTGGTTCATTGTGTTCTGTATACCTGCTTACTGTTGAGAAGCACTGTCAGGACGGTTATTACCTGTCAGGGTTTGTTTCTGAAGCACCGGTGAAAGCGCAGCGACATCTCATCATCGTCTGTCTGCTCCTTCACTGCAGCACAAATTCAAAGTGACATCGCGTCTCATTTGCACCGTTACCCGCGGCTTGGTGTGCTAGTACATAAACATATTGATGTGGGGGCTCATCGAGCAAATGCAAGAACAAGTTGGTGCCCTAAAAAAAAAAAAGGTCTTTGCGCTGCAAAATTTATTGGAGACGTGATCCCACAGCAGATGGGGGAATCAGGAGTCTGACTGCCAGCTTCTTCTTAATTTCAGGGCTCATTTGCTGTTGTACACGGCTTTGGCACATTTATCACTTTGCGTTTGTGCTGCTAATTAAATATTGTCAAACATGATATTTAACCAATGAAACAAAGCCAAGCCTCTGGCTCATTCTGGCTCACTTATTAAGGTTTTCTTCCTTAACTGTGTGGAAAATCGTCTTTTAGTGCTAGATTTGGAGATTTTACGGGTCAGGGTTGCAACGCAGTCTGCTTCACTGTGTGGATGGGAGAAAGCAACAGGTTTAATCTAAGATAGGGCAGACGTTATAGCTTTGCTTGGGGATGAACAAAGATATGTCAGCATGCAAACATCCACCTCATCTTTGAACATCTCTTTATATGGTTTGGCTTAGCATGTAGAAACTAAACATACACTTGAATTTGAAACAATAGAGCATAAGTTTTGCACATTTTGTTTTGTGCAGATAACCCGTTAGAAATTGTTTGTATTTAGTAAGCAAGATTATGTTATTTTGAATACCCTACTGTACCAACACTACTAAATAATGCAACTACAGAACTCAACGCAGCCGTTTTTTCATTTTTATGGTGCAGCAGGCTCAGACTGTACAGATACATTCATCACACTGCTGCAGCATGCAAAACTCAACAGTCTTAGGCTTACAGCAAACACACAGCAAACACGCAAGTAATCTTCTATAAAGCTTTGAAAAGAAGATGATTTTGTTTTTTTTTTTGTCAATGTTTCAGCCAACCTACCATTTAAAGATCTTTATGACGACAGAATAGGCAACTGTATGAAAAGATTATTGATGTCTCTGACTCCCTTCACTGAGAGGCCACCACTTTTCCTCTTTTGTGTTAAGCCATCCCCAACTCACTTCCTTCTTTCGCAGGTTAACACCTTGTAACAAAATCCTCGAATAAACGGGAAATGTACACGCTCAAGTGAGTTCTTTTACT